>NC_061509.1:276331923-276360359 GCF_022539505.1 Lolium rigidum
GGCTCCGGTGTTTGATCCTCCAATAATGATGAAACATGCAAAATAGATGAAATAACATAAGTATTGTGTCCCAATATGAAATATATCAATGAATAACAGCAAATTATGATATAAAATAGTGATGCAATTTGGACGTATCAATGATCAACGAAACTAACCCGGAACTCCATTGGAGGGTTGGGGTAGCTTTCTTCGCTGGGAAAGCGGATGGCGTCTTCCTTCTTCATAAGGCCAAGCCTTTTCATCAGGTTGACATCCTGGTTGGAGATTTTAGATCTCTCCCACTCAAGATCTTCAGCAGCCATCGTGGATTCTGGGTGCTATGGCGAGTGAGGCGCGTGCGTGGTGGCATCAACGGCACCGAAGTAGCAATGTTCGTGTGCGCGGAAGATCGAAAGAGATGGGCGCAGGGGAGTTTTCGCGAGAGGGGAGCGGATGTGCGGCGCAAGCGAAGGATCTGGACGGAGGTTGAAGAAAGGTTTATATAGACTTCGGGAGAAGTAATGAACCGTCGGATGAAGAAATCGTGTGGTGAAAAGAGATCCGGTAGATAAGAGGGTAAAAAGGTATTTTTATGGAGATAGAATGGAACGAGGCGTTGCGAACGTGCGCCGGGAAAAGCGGAGGACGTGTGTCCCCCACTTGCACGACGTGTCAACGTGGTGGGAATAATGGACCCACAAGGCGAGAAATTTTTTGACTATTAACGAGAGTCGAAGAGAATTTGACAAAGTAAAATATGTCGGCAAGAAAAATAAAAGGAGAATGGCGACAGGAGAAGTTATTTGAATACTTCGGGAGCCTTTGGTCAGAAACAAGTTTTTGCCCAAATGCTAGGGGGCTACTTCGATAAAAGTAAAATTTCGACTATGGCAAATATAGAAATTGTGGGAGCCTACAACCAAGCACAAGTTCTTGGCTGTAGCCTCGGGGGCTACTCCCATCGGGAGCGCTGTTCGCGCACCCGAGATATAAAAAGAAGAAAGAAAAAAAAGAGAATATCGGGAAATAATGGCAATATAGCGACAAGGTGGACTAAAATGTTGAGCCTACAACCAAGCACAAGTTCTTGGCTGTAGCCTCGGAGCTACTCCCATCGGGAACGCTGTTCGCGTGCCCGATGAAATTTAAAAAGGAAAAGAAAGAAAGATAGAAAAGCAAGAGAGTATATTTCGAGTTATAATTAACTCTACATATACTCCCATCGGGAGATTAATATAAGTCATATTTGACTCGATAAAATGTGCCATTCCAACAGACTGGAAAAGCACTCGACAATATATTCTCGAACGCCAAAGTTGCGATCAATTTCTGAATGCCGCAAATTTGCGAAGGTAAGACCCCGAATCCGTTCTGCTGGGCGTGGCATCGCCGAAGACTGCGCTCCGCTACTTTTATCCGTATCAACGGATACGAAGAAAAATCCTAACGGACGCGTTAGGTACTCGATAAATTTGACTCGGGACTCGACAGAATGGTAAGACCTTAAGCGGCACTCGTCGAAGTTTGCACCAGTATCCCGAGATCATGTCCAGGGACGTGATCTTGAAGTAGGTTTTTGCGGATTGCCACTAGAGCAGTTAACTAGTACCTGATCCGTCAGATGAACTAGCCCCAATTACCAATATCCCTGTACAATATAGAAATTTATATAAAGAAATATAGAAAAGTTTAAATTGTCGAATAAAAATAAACAGTGGAGATTTTCCTTGACTCTACGATTCAAGCAAAATCTCGGGGGCTACTGACATAGGCATCCCAAATGGGCCTGCCAAAGATGGTACCCGGGGTTTAATGAAGGCCCACTACCCGAAGAATAAGAAGGTTCGAGAGCCCAAGATATATTAAGGAGAGTAGAATTGTAATAGGAAGTGTTGTTTGTAATCTGGCGGGATGAGTTAGAAACCGTCCCGGACTCTGTAACTTGTACAAGACGAAACCCTCGGCTCCACCTCTTATATAAAGGGGGAGTCGAGGGACGAGGAGATCGTCGAATCATTGTCTGCAAACCCTAGTTTTCATAATCGTCGAGTACTTTTCGGCTGAAACCTTCGAGATCTACTTGCCCTCTACTTCTAACTAAACCCTAGCCTACAATCCATAGGCATTGACAAGTTAATCCCTTGTCACTCTCCACTGGTCGGTCGCCGGACACGGGCACCGCCGGGAAAAGCTCGCCCCGTCAAGCTCTTCCTGCTGCAGCACCCTCCTCCAGTTTTTCTATGCTCAAATTTGTGAACAGATCTGTCCACAGCCCACCAGCTACAGCCGCTTTTCAAAAGCTGCAGCCCAAACAAACAGACCCTAAGTGATCCTGAGTTTTGCCTTAAAACCCATCTAAACTGCTCTCAATATCTGAAATTTGTACTACTTCCGATCCATATTATTTATTCCTGAAAGAGTGAACATACACTAAAACATGACTAGATAAATGCAAATCAACGACCACTTGTAATATGGATCAAAGGGAGTGGAGAACATATCCAGTGCTACCACCCCTTTAGGTGGTACCGTGCTACCGTACAAAAAAACGTAACCCACATCTTTTGTCTCTTTAATTCTTTCACCTTTAGTGAGCTAAGCGTATGTAGAATATAATTATAATATGTGTTGAATATTATTAGATTTGACTTAAATGCGATGAGAGAAAAATAATTTTTATTATTTTAAGGTGTATTATAAAGATAGGAGTACATTTTTTATGGACAAATTTTAAACACAAAAATCCACTTATTTGAGGACGGATGGAGTACAACATAGCCAATAAGAGCAGCTCTCATTGATAGGTGAGATGGCATACACCACCTACCTTTTTTGGCCCCAAGTAGAGGACAACTGGTCCTGCATGTCATTGTGTTGACATAATGGAGAGTAGAGTATGCCCTGGTGAGTTATGCCATCTACACGTCAGCAATATTTGTTTATTTCTTTTGAAAGAACTACCAATCACTAGAAGAAGCATCATTTCTGTCATTGTCATTGGAGTCACTCTCAAACTTAGTGGAATTTAGCTAGACATGTGCATTCTGGCATTTGATAGTTTTCTATGGTTGATAAAATGTTTCTTTTGATGTCTTGCTAGTTCAATGTTTTGAAAGAATTGATCGACGCACAATTCATTGCGGAAAATAGTCAGTTTTTCACTCCTGCATCGACGCTTGTTTTGGTAGTAGAGGTGGCTAAATATAAGATGTATATACATCTAAATAAATATAAGTTGTCTTTTTTCAATGCCCGCTAGCTAGATACATTTGGAATGTGTTTAGCTGTATTTCTGCTTTAAATTTCCATTTTGATTCAGCTGAACATTGTATTTCTAATTGGCTGGAAGAGTTTGGGAAAAAAAGGAAATTCTTGCTGTGGGGGTAGCTGTTGTAATATGGAGCATTCGAAAAACGAGAAACTTGGCATGTTTTGAGGGAAAATGGTCTGATTAACTTTGTATAGTGATTTTTAAGATTTGCTGTTATATTAACTGTTGGAGTTTTTTACAAGTGAAGGAGGACGTTACGGCTAAATTTACGAGCTAACCTGCTGAAGAAGGTTGCGAAAAAAGTGTTTGGCGCAAGAAAAAGTTGGATGACATGGATATCAAGGTTGGCGATGTGAAGGAAAGAACGCTGCAAAAACTCCTTATCTGGTGTTAGGTGTTGAAGGGAGAAAAGTGGTTGGCTGTCGTTAGAGCTTTGTTTCTCTTTTATCTCAATATCGTTAGTTGTGTATTTGCTATGCTTTAAAAAAGTGAACCATAGTAGTGATCATGAAAAACTTGTTTGTGTGTTTACTGGTGTGGTATGGTGTGTAAGAATGGAACTCCGTAGTATGTTGGTTTCGTTAATGAAATTGAAGATATAACCCCTTTGATCTAAAAATAAATAAACCATGTTTGTTCTATATAGCCGCCTCTCTGAACCCATAGTAGCTTCTGATGGCTGTAAACTAGAAAAATGTGTTGGGTGCGATGCAAGTGGCCGGCCGGCCGGCCAAGAACAATACTTTTGCGTCTCGATCAGAGTTTTTATTTTTTTATTTGAAGGCGACGTGATGATCAGATCAAAGTGCGCGGCCGATGGAAGAGTGTCGTGCACTGGACATACTACCTGCTGAATTTGAGACGAAACCGTCGCCTTGTGTTAATAATGGGCAAAAGGATCAATAGCGGCATGTATATATTTGGAAAGCGTTTAAATCGGTTTGATTCAGCCGCCCTGTGTTAATCGGCAAGGGTTAATATCGGCCTGAATTTGGAAATCAGAAATCATGGGATTTAATTATGAGTTTGCTACAGATGGGCAGGAGATGAGGAGAAGATACGGCAAAAATTAGTTGCACCGCCATGAGCTGTGCACGGCGGTATATTTTGAAAAGATATGCTCCCTCCTATTTCCTTGTTGGCATCGATCAGGTCAAATTCTGTTCGGTGGCTAGCTAACAATAGGGAAGGAAGGAACGTATGAATCGGGAGACGTTTTATTTAATTAGTTGTCACACGATTTCTTTGTCTGGCCCTCCTTGAGAATCGACGAATCGATGGTTGGCAAGCAACCGGGGCACCCACCTTGGGCTCTCCTCCTCTCGTCCGTCCATATAATGGGGTCGCACTCTGCCCTGCCCCTGCCCCTCTTTTGCTTTGTTGAGTAGCACTACCTACTAGTCTTCTTCTTCCTCCTCCAGCTAGCTCCACCCACCTTGAAGCCGGACCTGTTCTTGCTCCTCCTCCCATGGCCATTCTCCTCCTCCCAAGAACAGCAGCCTGGTTTCACCCTCAGGGAGCACAGCAGAGTTGGTCTCCTCTCTGTGCCTCAGAAAGGTGTTCTGAATCTCGCAGCCTACATCTCCCCACCATGATATCCGCATCTCGATCCACAAGCATACAGTTCCCACCAGAAGCTATGGCGAGGCAAGGTGTCGATCCGCGAGCATACAGGTTCAGCTTCTGTCCAAGCGTAGAGACCAGCCGCCGGTGCCGGCGGCTGGTTGCTATCCTTTGACTGAAGTTGCAACCCAATCAATCGCTGCAGGGGATGGCGTCGAGGAGGAGGGCGGGGCAGAGGAGATCCGCCGGGGTTGCAATCCTCTGGCGTTTGGAGGTGGGATTCTGGTGCCGAAGGAGATCCAAGCCAAGGAATGGCGGTCCCTCTGCAGAAGTTTTTTTTTTCTTCAGTTGAGCGGATCCTCTGCAGCAGCTCCTGCAGCCCAGCCCAGCTGCTCCAATCGGCCTGTCGATCCACCGAGCGGAGCATTGGAGCCAGTCGGCCTTGTGCAGCGCGCAGGCAGCAGCAATTGCCTGCCGCCCATGAAAGCCCACAAATCCACCTGCCGTGCGGCCCAGCAGCCGATCCAGCCAGAGACAAGCCAGCGGAAAGCTCGTCTTTATAAGCCCCATCCCCACCTCCCGTCCACTCTCTTCCGCTCGCGATCCGCTTCCCGTCTCCGGCGCCGATCTCGACCCCTGCGCCTCCCCCACCGTTGCGCTCGAGCGGAACCAAGGTAATCCGCCACCGATCGACTCCTCCCCTCTCCGCACCCAGTTCTCGATCGTTCCAGGCCTCTCCCTGCTGTAGATCTGACGGGCGTGATGATTGTTTCGAAATCCAGCCATGGCGTCTGCGAACAAGTTCGCGCTCCTGGCCGCCCTGGGCGACAAGGGCGTCTCCGAGTACCTCGACCGCGAGTTCGACGCGCCCGCCCTCGAAGGGCTCGCCCACCTGCTCGCCGACCTCGAGGTGGACGACCTGCTCGCCGACGACGACCTCGAGGTGGACGACCTGCTCGCCGACGACGACCTCGGGGGCGACGACGTCGAGGACGACCTGGTCGCCGACCACGCAGGCGACGACCACGAGGACGACGGGGGCGACGACCTCGAGGACGACCACGTCGAGCCTGCCGTTCCTGGTAACCACGACTGCCCACGAGACCCCGTTTTCGTTTCCCCCAGTTTCCCCCCCCCCCCCCACCCACCTCTCAGATCTGCCTATCCTCATTTCGAATCGCAGACGCGGAGGAGCTCGTGCCCCAGGAGGACCTCAACGCTGACCTCGACCCCGTGGGGAACGAGCAGGAGGATGATCCTCTGTAAGTCGTATATGGCTCTTGTCTGTTCTGCAAAAACTCGCTCTGCCATGCTATGCTATCTGTCGCCTGATGATCCGTTTCTAATTCTCTCGTTATCCTACCCTGGTCCTCGCAGGAACCCCTGGATGCCCGCGGCAAAGATCAGGACCCGGAGGAAGAACCGCGCCGCTGCTGGCGACCGCCAGCCCATCCCACCCCAGGACAACACGCAGGGTACAACTCTATCTCCTTGTACTCACGTGGTGAAACAGTATTGGCACAATGTTGCCTTGTCTGGCGTACCTGCTACCAAACTTGGAGTGATGCGTGCAATATTTCCATGGATAATATCTCATAATGCTGCTCTTGTACTAGTCAGTGACATCTCTGTTAATCCTTTCCCTTGTTCTGTTGACTGTTGTGTTTTCTCCTGATCAAGTAGATGTTTGATTTTAGTACCATCTCCATTGCCCTTGTACTGTGATAATTATCTCTGTTGATCCATTGCCATTGTTCTGTTGAGTGTTGTGGTTTCTCCTGATCCAGTAGATGTTTGATCTTAGTAGCATCTCCATTGCCCTTGTAATGTGACAATTCTATCACTGTTAATACATTGCCCCTTGTTCTATTGACTATTCTGTTTTCTGTCAACCACTTGATTTTGGTAGCTGGTCAATATCGTTCACTATGCTCTGAACCTTAGATGTACCATTGCAACCTGCCACCAATTTGCAAATGTCATGACATAACAACCTGTACTAATGATATCAGTGGATCTGAAAATAGTTGGTTGGTTCTGTGTTTCAGAGAGTTCACCACGGTTATGCAGTAGTGTGTGTTTGTAAGTAATGATGTACCCTGTAAATGTTGTATGTTTGTCCTTTGCTGAAGATCTATCTTAGGATGTTCACCATGGTTTATAATTGAACCACTGCAATATGTAATGGTATAACATCATGAAATTTGACTTGAATACGAAATGGATATCCAGGAGTGTGTGTTTGTAAGTAATGTTCTACTTGGTAAATGTTGTATGTTTGTCCATTGCTTAAGATCTAGCTTAGGATGTTCGACACTCACTTCCTCATGTGACGTACATGCAAGAAGAAGATGGCTGTATTTACTCATTCGTTCGTTAGCTCCTGATTAATCTGTTCTGTTTCTTTACCTTGCCTGCATTTTATTAATCTTATTATTTGTCATCTTCTCTCGGTACAGTGAAAGTCTGTGTTGAAGTTCTGTGGGTTCCAAAGTTGGGTTCCCGCGGCAGCTGCAGCAGGGAGCGCAAACATGCGCAGGCCAGGAAGGGCAGGTATGTGCCCACCAAGGAAGGTCCGGGTGTCTACGGGTACGGCACGTTTGGCCAATTCGGCCTTGGGTCTTAGGTGAGGTTTGAATGACCCTTCAGTCTGCTGGAGCAAGCATTTTTTTTTAATTTTGCTCACAGAATGCTGTGTTTGATTCATTTGCAGGTGGGCGGTTCCTCCTTAACTGCGTAAAGAACGGAATCGGGGAGTTAGAAACATTCCATTTTACCTCGTTGCTAAGACCTGTTAGTGAACTACTTGCTATGATAATGTGGTGTTAATCTTGGTAGTGAACTACTCGCTATGATAATGTGGTGTTAATCTGGTAGTGAACTATATCGAGCTCTCGAATTTTGTCTGTGTGGAAGATAGTGTTTGGTTACAATGTTTTCTGTATTTCTTTGCTACTGAACTATTATCTGTCACCCCAGTATTCTACCTTATCGAGCTCTACAATGGTTTATGTATTTGCTTCAGCATTTCATGTTTTGTTTGCTTTTGCTTTTCGAAATCTTAAACAACTTCTGATTTAGGATTTTTTTTTATAGAAACACAATTAGTTCAGAATTTCTACTGGAAATTCTCATTTGGACTATGTGTGGCCTTGAGTTTATGGGTCCTTCGACACCTTTGGTCTCTTGTAAGAGATCTTGTGAAATACATCTGTTCCAAAATATAAGGTTTGTTAATTTGCCTGTTGGTGTTTGTATTCTTTGTATTAGAAGCATTAAGTTAATAAAAGGGTGGGGTGATTCTCAACATACTAAAAGCTAATCCCCTTCCTCTTCCGGTAAGGCATCCGCTCGGGTGATCTATTCTACTAGGTTCTTACTCGCCTTTAATATGCTGCTCCTTCCCTTCGTAGTACCTGGTTGTGGCTAGTCGGCCACTAGCTAGAGTAGGCTGATTTTTAAGAGCAATTCCAATAGTATAACCAACTGTTGGCTATAACAAGATGTCATATCATTTGTAGTCATCATATAGCTAACATGTACAATAGTTGGCTATAAGAATGTAATCTTTACTAATATATGGCCCACCTTTCACTCTCACGAGGTGCCTAGGAGCACGTGCAAGAGTTAGCTATGTGCATAGTAGCCCACCTCCCTTCTCTCTCCTCTTCTCTCTCCTCCAACTCATCTAAAATATATTATTTAATGTCTTATAGTCAGCTGACTGGACTCTATTGTACTTGCTCTAAGACGGCACCACCCTCAATGATTGTGGAGCTTGGCCTCCTTCGGTCCTTCCTCATCGGGATGGCATAAAATTTTCCTATTTTCTTTTAATAGGGCATAAATTTTCCATAAACACGCATGCGCTGGTAACCGATCTAAGTTTCCAACCACCGGCAATGTAAGGGTGTGTTCGGTTCTGCGATGGGTGGAACCGTTCCATTCCCAAAACCCATTCTTGCGTTCTTTTCTAGTATGGAGTGGAATGGAATGGTTCTAGAAAAGGGAATATTCCGTCAATATTCGGTACCGATCGGGCGATTAACTTTATTTTAATCAAGTTTAGCAATAATTAATCAAAATCAGCAATAATTAATCAAGTTTAGCAATAATTAATTAAGTTTAGCAATAATTAATCTAGATTAGGAAATAAATAATCGAGTTTGATTCCGTTCTCATTTTATTCCACCCCATCCCGGAAAAGAACACAAAAATGGAACGGTTTCGTGACAATTTTTTTTATCTAAACCGAACACAAGGATGGAATGGTTCCATGACACTAGAATGGAATGGTGCTACAATCGAACATTCCCTAAATACTACTGACCCCGCTCATTTCCCCCCCTCCTCGCTCTCGCTCGTGAACAGTTCTTTTGAGAGTCCCCTGCTCTCCGTCGGCTCCCCTCTCTCTCTCCTTCGGCGGCTTTGCCGGCCGGAGTGACTGGGAGAGGGGAGACCGCCCCCCTGTATATAGTAGTTTAGGTCTAGAGTTTGCTTCCCTTGTGGAGTATGGTGTTATGCCGGAGGCTACGGTGCTCTCGGTGCTCCCAGGCGCCGCTGAGCAGCTGGTGAAGGAGATTTCGCACGCGCTTGCGGCATGGTGCAGGCGGCTGCTACCCAAGCTCTCCCTCCCACAGCCCTTCAATAAGCTTGAGGCCATGGCACTGAATCTCGGATTCGATGCCATGGCTATTGTCCTCTGCAGATCGGATGTTTGTGCTCAAGATCTGGAGATCTCGCAAGCTTCTCACCATGGTGGTGAGAGCGGGGTGGAGATCATGCTATTGCACAAGCTCTGTTCGGTAGATCTTCATCAGGGTGTTGATGTTACCGCGAGCTGGCTGCTAGATCTCTTGGCCGAGATCTATGGCTGGCGTCGGCGGGGAACATCTGCTGCGCCAGGAGCTCTTCAACGGAGGACCGAAGTCGGTGGCTTACACCGCCCTGCCTCTGCATCCTATGGTCGAAAAGCGACCCTCCTCAACCTCTACTTCCCAGAGACAAGAAGTCTGAGGGGAAGATCAGCCACTCCAGCCACGACGCCAGACCAAGTGGTTCGTCCCCGGCGCCGGTGTCAGTTTCGTGGCAGAGCAACTCGACGGTGACCTCCATCAGATGCGGTGCGGACCTGGAAGGACCTGATTGCTTTTTCCAGAATTTTTTTAGGGTCTTTTCTCTAAAATCTCAGCCCTTATCCTGAATTCCCATGTTCTGTAGGGGCTTCTTTGTAATTTGTACTCACCGCCACGTTAATATAAGCAGCATCTAGGGTCTTCGGACCCTTTCCCTGTTAAAAAAAACAGACCCTAAATCCGCATAGGTGAACTCTGCATGGCAGGAACAATATTACATGTGAAAAGTATTTTTTCTTTCTTTCAAAAATTCGTGCTGGAAGGTGTATTACATATGAACTACTTGAAGGGCCATGCTAGGCGTCGGCTGACCGATCGCAGGCGGCAGATCGGTCGTGTGGCAGCTGTCTGATGCACATCTCAAGGTTAAATCACATGCACAACGCTTTCCTACTGCCCAACACTGTTGTGCATGCACGTCGCTTTCCTTCACTTCTTTTGGATGGCTTATATGCCGTTTTCTACCCAATTTGAAATGATCTTTCATGTACTGTGACTATTAGTATGCTTGTATGGTTGAAAAGTGTGACTATTAGTATGCTTCTATGGTTGAAATCTGTTCTATCATTGATGCCATATATTGTTCTATTGTTGTTACTAGGAGGCATATAGGCGCGGCGGCACGCCGCGCCCGTAGTAGTAGCAAAAATTAGGAAGTGACACTGAATCTAGAGAGAAATGTCGATTTGTTGTAAAAAATACATAGATAAAAAATAGAACAAAGGAAGAAAGAAATAGGTGAAGCAAAAAAATTAAGAGAGGAAAAATGGTAAAAGAAAGAGAAAATCAACAGAAAATAGAAGGGAACAAAGAAAAGTAATGACACATAAATTTATCATGGAAAACTTGCCTCACAGGTTGAGCCAATCTAAGAGCTATCTACAATGAGGAAACAAATAGCAGAGGGGCAACAGGAAAACATCAGTGAGAGCAAAAACCGTGTGAACTTAAGTTGAAGCGCATATAGCGGCTGAGATAAACCGGTTCTAGATTGGAGGAGCGCTGCATCACAGCCAAATGTTTTTCAATAAAGAGAATATATTAATATCACAACAAGCGATGGTGTGTAGGCATCTCAAGTAAGGACTACATAAAAGAAAAATCCAAAGAAATCAATTCTAATACTCCCACCGATGCATAATAAGTGTGGTGGTTCAAGTCATTTTTAGTTAAATTTGAACTAAAATCACGACACTTATTATAGATCGGAGTCCCACCTTACTGTAATGATGATAGTGTGCCATTTTATCTATTAAATTGGTTAATAAACAATGGTGATATGCTAGGCCGGTTTAGTTATTCAGGACAGTATGGGATGTTTTTTATCAGAATTTTCCTGTTTTTCTCGCTTGTATATTTTCCAATGATGGTCCATGTATCTGAGTGAGCGAGTGTCTAAAGAAAGGAACCAGTATAAGATAGACCGCATGGAAAAAGGGAAGGGGTTCTGTTTTGTCGGCATGTATAGTAATGAGGCTCCGCGGCCAGTCGAGATCTAGTTTTTTGGGGCTGGTATAGACTGGGGAGAAGAAAGGGGAAGCTTCATTCTATAAACATACACGGAGCCGGGGCTCTACTGCCGGAGTGCCGGTCGATATCCAGCATTGCAGAGGCACTGGACGAAGAGAAGTTGGTCAGGGACCAGGCACCTGCAGCGGATAGAGAACCATGAGAGGCAAATCGAATTGATCTGCTATCAACTGGTAGGTTTCTTCTCTTCATTGAGTTATTAAAATCAAATTTTATTTACATGTGCTAGCGAGCTGCATAATCATCTCTGGATTCTTTTTCTTGCGCTGAAGGAAAAATATGATGTTCTGAATTTTATGTTCAGTTTGCCTAGTACAAAGACAGATGAGAAAAAGGATAGTCCTCAGCACGCTGACTACAGCTAAACAGAGAGCACACCAAAGGAACTATCTTCTATAGTGTATCTTATGTAGTATAGCGTAGAGCAAACTGGTAACAAAAAAACATTCATAATGTTGCAATCGGATGATCTAAGCTAAATAAGACGTGTCCGCAACTGCATCAATTGCTGCGGGAAGCTTGAGCGCTGAATATCTGCAGCTGATATCTGTAGATATCTGAAGCCAATTCTCTGAGTGTAGTTTCGGTCCTGCAGTGAAGTGATGGTCGAAGTAAGCCATGAGAAAAAGAAAATTAGCGAACCGCCGTAGCCATCTGAATGCAAGATACACTGGGAAAAGAGGCGTGCCTAAGAGATAGCCATACTAATAAATACCTACATGCATATAGCGTAGAGATTATCAACTTGTATCTGAACACTCACACACATTTGAACACCAGCGCACATTACATGAAAGAACAGGAAACTTTTGTTACCTGTGGACAAAGTAAGCTTTCATGTTTACACAGCAATGCCTTCTCAAGAAATTCTACCAAAGAGGCTAGCCTATAACACCTACTCAAGTATCTGCAACAAATACAAAAAGAATGTGAATGATTTGATCAGTACTTGCTCGCTTGTAAGCGTTCATTCAGCGAATCGAGTATTCAGTGTTCTTTTGCGAGAGTTGCTACCTTTAAGTTCTCTCATGGAAGGTCACTGGAGATACTGGCTAACTGCCTCATTTAATTTGGGTCAGTCTATAATTCTTCAAGAAAGAAATTTATGGAATATGATCTGGTGAAGTATTTGTTGGTACTGCTACTACATGAGTATTTTCATTGTTGGCTCCATCCAGTTCTTTAAAAAGATCAAAAGAAGTACTGGAGAAGCATTAAGGTCAAGTCATTCAAACTGATGTGTGTTGCTTTCAGCGTATCCAGCAAACCATCCAATGCATCAACAGTTCAAAGATTATCTGACATGTATTTCTGAAAAACAAAACGCACACGATCATATGCAATTTTAGATGCTATATTGCAATGCGTGTGAATGATGTTAAATCTTAAAGCCGTGAGATGATATAGATCAATAATCCGTGAAAAGAGGTTGGTAGAAATGAAAATAGAACTAAGCTGGTTAAAAGGAATTATATAGAAGACCTGGAAAGTCTATTTGATTTTCCAACATCAATGGGGTCGAGAAGTTCATAGATAATGCATCCGATTATACATCAACATCTTCATCTCATTGTGGCTAAAAGTATTTTCAGCTGCATCCGTCCAATATAGGAGTAGAACTCAAGAATAGGATACTTGCTGTCTGCAAGTCGATGCAGCTGACGACTAATTTATTGATTGATCAAAAATACGAAATATCAACTTTGTTCATATAAGTGGCATTCTCTTAGTTGTAACTAATGAAACAATGTACCTAAACAAAGGTAAAACTGCGGGTCCCATGAACCGCTGAATCAAAACCACAAATCTCACTTTATGTTTCTGCAGTTCAAAAAAACCTACAGGTTTGCCACAATGGGTCCGTTAGTTTTATGGATAGCTATCAAACTAAGGCACACAACAAATTTATATGTGGTTATACTGAGACCTAAGGACACATAGATCGACTGGAGGTAGAATAATAATGATTTACCTCCCGTAACAAAATTAATAAATTATAGGATATAAAGATCAAAGCAAGACCTTCTACATACCTCTTCATTAGAAATACCTCCCATCTGAAACACGTGGTCATGAATTTATCTCAGAGCCGCTAATGAAAAAAGAAAGGGACTAATTAGGATTCCTAGTAATAAGTAACCATGGAGAAATAGAAAACCAGGAGTACGAAACAAAAATCACAAAAAAATCTTTGCTGTACAAAAATTGTTTAAGAATCCCATGAAAGCCACAATTATTTTTGTTAATTAGTACTGTGAGGAAGAAATGCAAAATTTCGTAGATCTGGTGGCAGGCTTATAGGTGCACTGTCACAGTTCTGCAGTTAAAATCTACGTCTAGTCTGAAGAAATGAGGACATGACATGGATGCTGAAGAACATACAATTTGGTGGAAATAATTCAGTGCAAAGAATAGTACACCGCAAAATAGTAAGAAAAACATTTCTTACTGGGCCACTGGGTGAGAGTAAAACTGAATGATCAGATCCCACTGACCAAAAATGAAGATTTTAACATCTAAGAAAGAGAGTAAAGCAAAGTGAACTCATAACTATGTAATACTCCAAAATGACGTATTCACTTTCTCTGAGCGCCAAGACCACATCAACACCACCCAGACAGCTCCTCCTCTTCTGCCCAAGCACTGTGGAAACAAAAGAATAAAAGCAAGGAGACAACACTAATGAGTGTATACAATGCTGAACAAAGGAAACTCTTGATTGGAATTAATAGCTGCAGTGACTGAATTGCGTTGGATGCCTTTGTCCTCTGTGAAAACCTTGGCTAGCTGAACTTTCCAACTTCTCTAATTGCTCAAGACAACAAAGAAGCCAGATTCGGTTAACCTAAGTATTAGTTCTTTTGCAAACTGGCATGTACGAAATTTTCTTCATGCCATTCTCTTCCTTACCTTCTGGTACTTATCAGCATTCTGTAGAACTGATGCACGCCCCTTTTCTTCCCCAGACAGCACTGATCATTGGATTTGCTCTACACTGTTAGATTTCAGATTATTTAGCCCGTAAAAATAACTAAGTGTTAATTCTGATCATGAGTATCAACTACAGACATCCAAAGCTAAGAATATATTATAATTTTTGGATCCATGTATATACCTGAGAAAAAGTATACCAATATATCTGCGTACTGATTTTCTTGAGAGCAGCTGTAATTTAAATATTTACCAGATCGAAGCAACCCAAGTCCAAAGCAAGCGGTAAGGAACATGCTGGCCGTACCATGATGTAGCAGCTATCTCTTGGCGCATTTGTGTTCCGCCATGGCGTACCCTGAAGTGTGCCGCGAGATGTCCGCCGCGGATGGCAACCACACAGAGGCGTGTCTCGCTGGAGCAGGCCGTGGCTCGACAACGTTCAACCGCCCGCGTGAGTTACCTCAACGACTCGACGGCACTCCCGTACAGCCAGAGTCCTGCTTCTGCTTCCGCACGCTCCAAGCCCCTCACCACGGCCGCCCGTGAAGACCCTGGTTTGCAGCTCCCGCAGCGGTGCTGCGACCCACCAGCGGAAGCGGCGGCCACCCGGTGAGTTAAAGCACGGAAGCACGCAGCAGACTGGTCCGTGCCGAAGCATAGTCCCTCCATGATTGCGAGCTCGTTGAGGCCTCTGGGTGGTGTGACGGTCTGCATCCAAGGCAGTACCGGTGGAATATGGTGAATGGAATTTAGTGGGGAAGATGGGGTGGAGAATTCGAGATACTCGTGCTGGTGAGCTACACAGCTACTACCTCTGATTCAAGGAATAAGGCGCCCTCGTTTTACGTGCTTTTCATTTGACTAAGTATTACTCTAAATATATAAAGATTGTTTGTATGAAATTTACATCGTTAGAAAGTGCTTTTCAATACAAATCCAACGATAGTAATTACATATAATATAACCAAGATTTTGTTGCTCAATTTTTATAGTCAAAGTTCGTCTTGGAATACGTGTGCGCCTTATTCCTTGGGACGGAGGTAGTACTAGTGATCTCTAGATATTTCTACGCAGGCCTATAGACCACCGCTTTGCTTTGACCCATGGGAAAAATCCCAACACTAAATATATATACCTACCAGGCTATCGCAGTGAGGGCCAATGCAATGAGAGCAAGTAAAGTAAGTCCTAGTCAGCTGACTATAAGGATTAAAATAGTATATTATTGCTTAGTTGGAGGAGAGAGAGGAGAAGAGAGAAGGAGAGTGGGCTCTTAGACTAACCACAATGGAAATATCATAGGTAGTATCATGCATGCCATGTAGGCAAAAATCTTATGTGGCACATCAATTAATGAGGAGAGATGTGAGAGTAGTATCATAGGTAGATACCGTATCATAGCACGTAAAACTAGAAATTTTAGTGGCAAACACATCATGTACACATATTTGCATTGAGATTCTACAAAACATTAAATATGATGGAACTATGATACTAATTCATAATACTATGCATTGTAGGTGTTGTATCATAAACTAGTATCATATGTATGATACTAGTCTATGATACTTCCCATTGTGACTAGTCTTATGCAAGAGCTAGCTCTAGCACGTGCTCCTAAGCACTTTGTGAGAGTGAAAGGTGAGCCACACATTGATTAAATACTACATTTTTACAGCTCACTATTGTATATGTTGACTCTAAGTTGGCTATAGATGACATGACACTTGGCTTATAGCCAGCAGCTGGCTACACTATTGGAATTGCTCTGACCGGACGTGCACGAACAAATAATGCCTTAGGGGGCCGTTTGGGTGGCCGAACGGACACCCGGACAGCGGCCCGTGTCCGCGTGTCCGTTTGCGTCGCACGCTGCGCTCAACGCGCGGACGCACCGCATATGTAATTAAAAAAACAAAAATAAAAATAAAAAAGGAAAACAGCCAAAAATAACATTAAACTAGTGGTTAATTAAACTTAGCCCTATTTTGGGCAATTTTTACACAAATATGGGCTTTAAACTAGAAAAAAAAGAAACCCTACTCAGGGTTTGCGAGCACGGTGGCCGCCGGCAGTACTACCCCCAGTAGTACTCGTCATCGTCGGCGTCGATGACGATGACGCCCCCCGGCGGCGACGCGCTGTTCCGGCTCGAAACGCCGGAGGGCACCGGGGACTCCGGCCGGGGCTCCCACCTGCGCCCTTTCCCAGGCGGAGTGCGGGTTCGGCGGGCTCGCCGGCCTGCGCAGCCGTGCCCTCCGCGCGGACTCCTGCCGGAGATGCTCCTCCGCTGCGGCCTGCAGCTCCGCCTGTAGCCGGAGCGTGGCCAGGCGCGCGGCCCGGCGCTCCTCCTCCTCCCGGAGCGTCGCCTGACGCGTTGCCTCCTCCTGACGGCGCGCCAGCTCGAGGAAGGCCCACGCCTCCGCCTGGGCGTCCTCCTGGGCCTTCCTGGCCGCCTCCTCCCGGCGCGGAGGTGCGCAGCGTCTCGGCGAGGTGCGGCCATTTGACCAGCTCGTCGAGGTCGCGCTGCTCGCGGGACGCCGCGAGCGCCGCCTGCAGCTCCGGGTCGTCCTCCTCCTCCTGGGGCTGGGGCGCGGGCTCGTTGATGTAGAGGCCGCCGGGGCGGCGGCCAGCCCGCCTAGCAGGTGTGCGCGGCTGCGCGCGAGGCCGCGCCGTCGCGGATGTGAAGCACGTGCGCCGGCGCGCATCGTGCTCCACCTCGAACCACAAGTCCCGGTTGGGACTTGCGTCGCCGTACGCGGGGTCCTCGCTGGAGGTCCGCCGGCGGTCGAGCGCGGCGCCTCCGGATCTCGGCGTAGCGGGCGCGGCCGGAGCCGGGATGGGCGGCACCGGAACCCGATCCGGGCTCGGGTGCCGGCCGTGGGGAGGTGCACGTCCCCCCACGGCATTGGGACGCCGGCGTCCCAAAACATCTGCGCCACCGCTACGGTGACGTAGATCCGGTCGCGTCTGGGCGTCGCCGGCGGCCCCATGGCGAACAGCGTCGGCGCAACTGGCCGGCTGCTGCCGGCCTCGTGGTCGTTGGCGGACGGCGAGAACTCGCGCTTCGGGGCCATGGCGGCGCGGAAGCTTCGAGCTCGCGCGTGCGGCCGGAGTGGAAAGTGGGGACTGGATAGGGACAGTCCCCTTCCCTAGTCCACATTTAATAGGACTGGGCACCGACAGGTGGGCCAGCCACGCGGACAGGCGGACACGCGAGGACGCCGCGTGCCATCCGCGGCCACGCAAACCCGACCAAGATTTGGGCCGGGTTTGCGTCGTTCCGGACGCCGCGGCCGTCCGCTTTTGCGGTGCGTCCCCGCGTTGGGTCGGGTTTGTCCGGCTGGACCCATCCGGACGCGCGGGCGCGGGATGGGTCGCCCGGTTGGAGATGCCCTTAGAACCGGTTGCCGGTTACCCCTAAGTTAAAAGAAAAAAGAAACAAAAAACATGTGTACCAGCAAAGTAGAAAAGAAGAACTACGTGTCACATAATTATTAGAGGAAAGAGAGGATAATTTGCATATCTACAGTACCTGAATCACTATGAAAGCATTAACTTGTCTAACTTTTATATAGGGTATAATTTATTTGCACGCTTATTGTCGAAAATACAAATAAAATGCTGCCGAAATTTTGATTGTATGTTGTTGCAAATAAGAGCAAGTCACAAACATGGAGGTAATCTCACCTAGCATAGCAAGGATACTAGTCATTCCATTCCAGTTTTTTGGTCTCAACCGAACACAAAACGGAACCGTTCCATTACTGATAAGGGGTGGCCCAATTTTCTCAGTAAGCAACGATGGTGATGATGATCACGGGGCGATTGCAGCGGAGGTAACTCGATGAAGTGGATGATAACTTGTATGACACAACGAGATCTCTCGATTGGTCCCTGTCACCAATGCAATAGCTCTCAACCCTGCAAGATGTTCGCAACTCCACACACTTGAGCACGTAGCCGCCGACCACGAAGCGGTAAGTTGCAACCTTCTAATTCCCAATGGAACAGCAGATCACACAAGACTTTCAGATCTACACAATATCAAGCAATATGGTGTACGGGATTCAATAGTTTTGCTGAGCAAATAACTAAGAACTAGGGTTTATCTTAAACGTGGTCTAAAGCAACTTGTGGGGCGTCCTGGGCACTTATATAGGCGTCCGGGACGACCTCAGGTCGAAAAAGTACGAAAATAACCGACCCAGAATAGATCTGGTTGAGACAGACTCGGACACAGCCGGTCTGGGGGCCGGTCGACCGGGCCAGGGACCGGGCTGGCCGGTTGAGCCCGGGCCAGGGACCGGGTGCCGACCGGACGGGTCGAATTCGGCTCAGTACCCCGCCCGGTCTGCGTTAGTACAAAACCCGGTTGGCGCCGGGGTGGATCCGGCGTGCCGCCCGGTCGGACCGGGCCAGGGACCGGGCGCGCCGGCGTGGCGGCCGCTCTGACCGGGTGCTGGGCCGGCCTAGACTGCGTCTTTTCCTCTCGCGCATGCCTCCCGCTCCTCCCTCGCGCGTCCATGGGATATCTTCATGTCCAGCTCCATGTCCAGCTCCACGTCCATCTTGACGTCCTTCTTTACGTCCAGCTGCTCCTCTCCTCCTCGTGCGATGCTTATCTCCTCTTTATACCTGATGATACATAAGTAACAGGACTTAAGCAGTATAAAGTTCTCATCAATCAAAGTATTGTTGAGGAACAAGTTCACCTGTGGTTTGTAGCTTCGTGATGACGCGTCAAGCACACGCCCGTTGGGAACCCCAAGAGGAAGGTGTGATGCGTACAACAACAAGTTTTCCCTCAGTAAGAAACCAAGGTTATCGAACCAGTAGGAGTCAAGGAACACGTGAAGGTTGTTGGTGACGGAGTGTAGTGCGGCGCAACACCAGGGATTCCGGCGCCAACGTGGAACCTGCACAACACAATCAAAATACTTTGCCCCAACTTAACAGTGAGGTTGTCAATCTCACCGGCTTGCTGTAAACAAAGGATTAAATGTATGTGTAAGGGTATTTTACCCTTATCCATTATTTTGGTAACAATGACACCGTGCTAGAGTATTTGGCCTAATATGTTTGTAAGGATAATCTCAGGTATTAGGCAATGAGGCATAAATGGTGTATCAAAGGAACAAGAAGGCTAAAGGAGACCCCCACTTCAACAACAATCGAAAAGGGGTCTACGGCAGAAATCCGGTTTGCGGCCCGGTCCAACCGGCCGAGCAACCGGCCGATCCGACGCACAGCTCGGGTCAACCGGTCGCCAACCGGGGCAAGTCCGGCGCACGACCCGGTCGACCGGCCGCCAACCGGGCTCCACACGAGAACGCAGCAAATCCGGTTGCCGACCGGTCAACCGGCCTACGGACCGGCGAGTCCGGCGCACGGCCTGGTCGACCGGTCGCCAACCGGGCGCCAACCGGCCGCCAACCGGAGGAGCTCCAGGACCAGCAAAGGGCGTCCGGTCACCGGTCTCGGTCCGACCGGCCTCACCACCGGGCAGTCCGGTCTGTGGCCCGGTCAACCGGGTTTGTCGAGGAAAAAGCTGAGGTGGCAAGTGACCAACGGCCATATTTAGAAGAACACTATAAATAGGCCTTCTCCTACCTCTGAACAGTTAGGCACTACACTACAAGCTGTTCTTGAGCTCTCTCTCTCTCTCTTACTCCATTGCTAGAAACACCAAAAGCCTCAGATCTACCTCCTCCTCCACCCAAACTCAAATCCCTCCGGGGAAACGATAGAGGAGGACCCGATCTACTGTTCTACCAAGCCAAATCTCATTCCCCCTTGTATTCATCGAGAAGCTTGCTTCCTAGGGTTCCTTGGAAACCCTAGGTGGGCAAGAGGAGTCCGGAAGCATCCGGGCTGTGGATTTGCTCCGGCAAGATTGTGAAGGTTTGGAGGCTACCTCAAAGTCTACCACAAGTGAGTAAGCTATTCCTTCGTGGGATAGGCTCCGGAGAATAGGGTGAGCCTTCGTGGCGTGGGGAATCCTTCGTGGGACCTCCACCCCTCCAAACGTGACGTACCTTGTTGCAAAGCAAGGGAACACGGGAATACATCCTCGTGTCCGCGTGCTATCGGTTATCTCTAACCGAACTCCTTACTTGTGATTTAATCGCTCGTGAGAGCCTTCGTGCTCGAGTTAGTTGTATCCTCATATAGGTTGCTTCACCTAGTTTGCATTAGGCTCATCTTTATATTCCGCAAAGCCTAATATTGCAAAGAAAGAATTAAAACTTGTAGAAACCTATTCACCCCCTCTAGGTTTACCATCTCTATACTTTCAATTGGTATAGAGCCTGGACTCTTATTAAGGGCTTCACCGCCTTAAGAGTGAGATGGATAAACTCTTCGAGGGTCTAGATGACGACTCTAACCTTTCGGTTAAAGAGATGAAATCTAGACTCTTGGCATATGATGCCGAAAAGAAGAAAAAGGAGGATGAGCTACAAAACCAAATGACGAAATGTCCGCCATGCTTAAGAAATTAACTAGTGGACCTCCTCCTAGTGCGGCTTCGGCCTCTCTAGAGAGTTTCCATGAAGTTAATCATAACTATCCCAAAAACACTTCACCCATGCCTCATATAAACCATAGTGGGAATGTTCCCCATTTTGATGGAACTCACTTTCCTTTTTGGAAATCTTCTATGGAATCTCATATTCGCAATTGCAGGTGTGGAGTTATGGGAGATCATTGTTCATGGATACCGGGAGCCACAAGATCCCATTCGGTTGACCTCCACCGAGTTCTACAACCGTCAACTCAATGCCTCCGCACGTGACAAGATTAGAAGTGGCATCAACCGCAAGCTTCTTGATCAAGTCAATGACATTGACTCCGCTAAAGAGTTGTGGGATCGGATCGTAGTACTCCAAGAGGGAACCGATTTGATCCAATCAGCTCTTTATGAGACCGCAAAGCAAGAGGCTCACCGAGTTCATGATTCGAGATGGAGAATCCGTGTCCGATGCCTACGCTAGGCTTGGTGCTCTTAGAGTAAGAGTCAAGGGACTTGGTGTTGAGAAGTACAATGATGGCTTCGAGATGAATGAAGCATTCATAAAGTCCAAGGTCATTGCTATGATTGCCGTCAAGCAACAAGACACCAACCTTGCACTCAACTTTCAAATCATGACCAAGAGTGCCGATCTCAACTCCGATGATCTCGTCTCCTATGTGGCCGCCAATGAAAACATGGCCAAAGCGGGAAAGAGGCTCATGGCAATGAACCGTGTTGATGAAGCCTCACACAACCATGAAGCGCCACACAACCTTGCTCTCAAAGCTAGGGCCGGTCATGGAAGCAATGAAGACTATGAAATTGAAGAAAAAGAAGAGATGACTTCAACTAGTGACATTGCTACCGACTTTGCTTTCTTTGCCAAGAAATACAAGGCAAAGTTCCCAATGCTCCTCAATGACAAGAAGAAGAAAAGAACTTGCTACAATTGTGATGAAGATAGCCACTTTGCAAATGAGTGCCCTTATGAGAAAAGGGTAGACAAGCCAAGATTTATCAAAAGGGTCAAGCCAAGATTGAAGCCAAACCCAATCAACGATTGATTCAAGAAGAACAAGGGAAGAGCCTTTGTTGGGGCCGAGTACTTGTCCGATGATGAAGAGGAAGATGAGGAGAAGGAGGCCGGGGTGGCCGGCTTGGCTTTCTCCAAGCCCGGGTCACTCTTCACATATGACTACTCCAAGGACTACTCCACGGAGAATGATGTTGGTTCTTCCTTCATGGCAAGAACAACTCAAGATGATGACTCCGATGACTCTCTGATACGTCTCCGACGTATCGATAATTTCTTATGTTCTATGCCATATTATTGATGATACCTACATGTTTTATGCACACTTTATGTCATATTCGTGCATTTTCTGGAACTAACCTATTAACAAGATGCCGAAGTGCCGGTTCACGTTTTCACTGTTTTTGGTTTCGTAAATCCTAGTAACGAAATATTCTCGGAATTGGACGAAACGAAGACCCGGGGCCTATTTTTCCACGGAGCTTCCGGAAGACCGAAGAACATACGAAGTGGGGCCACGAGGTGGCCAAACCACATGGCGGCGCGGCCAAGGGGGCCCGCGCCGCCCTGTGGTGTGGGCCCCTCGTCCGGCCCCGACTCGCCCTTCCGCCTACTTAAAGCCTCCGTCGCGAAACCCCGATGCGAAAAACCACGATACGGAAAACCTTAGCGAGACGCCGCCGCCGCCGATCCCATCTCGGGGGATTCTGGAGATCTCCTCCGGCACCCTGCCGGAGAGGGGATTCATCTCCCGGAGGACTCTACACCGCCATGGTCGCCTCCGGAGTGATGAGTGAGTAGTTCACCCCTGGACTATGGGTCCATAGCAGTAGCTAGATGGTTGTCTTCTCCTCATTGTGCTTCATTGTTGGATCTTGTGAGCTGCCTAACATGATCAAGATCATCTATCCGTAATTCTATATGTTGTGTTTGTCGGGATCCGATGGATAGAGAATACCATGTCATGTTAATTATCAAGTTATTATACATGTGTTGTTTATGATCTTGCATGCTCTCCGTTTCTAGTAGAGGCTCTGGCCAAGTTTTTACTTTTAACTCCAAGAGGGAGTACTTATGCTCGATAGTGGGTTCATGCTTGCATTGACACCTGGGACGATGACGAGAAAGTTCTAAGGTTGTGTTGTGCTGTTGCCACTAGGGATAAAACATTGGCGCTATGTCCGAGGATGTAGTTGTTGATTACATTACGCACCATACTTAATGCAATTGTCCGTTGCTTTGCAACTTAATACTGGAGGGGTTCGGATGATAACCTCGAAGGTGGACTTTTTAGGCATAGATGCGGTTGGATGGCGGTCTATGTACTTTGTCGTAATGCCCAATTAAATCTCACTATACTTATCATGTCATGTATGTGCATTGTTATGCCCTCTCTATTTGTCAATTGCTCGATCGTAATTTGTTCACCCAACATGCTTTTATCTTATGGGAGAGACACCTCTAGTGAGCTGTGGACCCCGGTCCATTCTTTATACTGAAATACAAATCTGCTGCAATACTTGTTTTACTATTTTCTCTGCAAACAATCATCTTCCACACGATACGGTTAATCCTTTGTTACAGCAAGCCGGTGAGATTGACAACCTCACTGTTTCGTTGGGGCAAAGTACTTTGGTTGTGTTGTGCAGGTTCCACGTTGGCGCCGGAATCTCGGTGTTGCGCCGCACTACATCCCGCCGCCATCAACCTTCAACGTGCTTCTTGGCTCCTCCTGGTTCGATAAACCTTGGTTTCTTTCCGAGGGAAAACTTGCTGCTGTGCGCATCATACCTTCCTCTTGGGGTTGCCCAACGAACGTGTGAAATACACGCCATCAAGCTCTTTTTACGGCGCCGTTGCCGGGAGATCAAGACACGCTGCAAGGGGAGTCTCCACTTCCCAATCTCTTTACTTTGTTTTTGTCTTGCTTTATTTTATTTACTACTTTGTTTGCTGCATTATATCAAAACACAAAAAAATTAGTTGCTAGCTTTACTTTATTTACTGTCTTGCACTCTATATCAAAAACACAAAAAAATTAGTTTACTTGCATTTACTTTATCTAGTTTGCTTTATTTACTATTGCTAAAATGGCTACCCCTGAAAATACTAAGTTGTGTGACTTCACTAGCACAAATAATAATGATTTCTTATGCACACCTATTGCTCCACCTGCTACTACAGCAGAATTCTTTGAAATTAAACCTGCTTTACTAAATCTTGTTATGCGAGAGCAATTTTCTGGTGTTAGTTCTGATGATGCTGCTGCCCATCTCAATAATTTCGTTGAACTATGTGAAATGCAAAAATATAAAGATGTAGATGGTGATATTATAAAATTAAAATTGTTCCCTTTCTCATTAAGAGGAAGAGCTAAAGATTGGTTGCTATCTCTGCCTAAGAATAGTATTGATTCATGGACTAAATGCAAGGATGCTTTTATTGGTAGATATTATCCCCCTGCTAAAATTATATCTTTGAGGAGTAGCATAATGAATTTTAAACAATTGGATAATGAACATGTTGCTCAAGCTTGGGAAAGAATGAAATCTCCGGTTAAAAATTGCCCAACCCATGGATCGACTACTTGGATGATCATCCAAACCTTCTATGCGGGACTAAATTTTTCTTCGCGGAATTTATTGGATTCAGTCTGCTGGAGGTACCTTTATGTCCATCACTCTTGGTGAGGCAACAAAGCTTCTTGATAATATGATGGTTAATTACTCCGAATGGCACACGGAAAGAGCTCCACAAGGTAAGAAGGTAAATTCCGTTGAAGAATCCTCTTCCTTGAATGATAAAGTTGATGCTATTATGTCTATGCTTGCGAATGATAGGACTAATGTTGATCCTAATAATGTTCCATTAGCTTCATTGGTTGCCCAAGAAGAACATGTTGATGTAAACTTCATTAAAAATAATAATTTCAACAACAATGCTTATCGGAACAATTCTAGTAATAACTATAGGCCATATCCTTATAATAATGGTAACGGTTATGCTAATTCTTATGGGAATTCTTACAACAATAATAGGAATACACCCCCTGGACTTGAAGCCATGCTTAAATAATTTATTAGTACACAAACTGCTTTTAACAAATCTCGTTGAAGAAAAGCTCAATAAAATTGATATTCTTGTTTCTAGAGTTGATAGTCTTGCCTCCGATGTTGATCTTTTGAAATCGAAAGTTATGCCTAATAGGGATATTGAAAATAAAATTGTTACTACAGCAAATGCCATCCAAGTTAGAATTAATGAGAATATAAGATTAATGGCTGAATCTGCGTGCTAGGTGGGATAGAGAAGAAAATGAAAAACTAGCTAAAAAGGAAAATGTAGCTAAAGTTTGGACTATTACCACCACAAGTAATGTTGATTCTTCATATGTTGCTGCACCTCCTACTATCAATGGTAAAATAATTGGTGTTAGCAATGCTTCTACTCCTAGTGCAAAGCGCGCAAAATTACACTGAAAGCTTGCTAAAAGCTATCTGAAATTTTTTCCAACCTTGGGGATGATAATCTCATTGCTTTAGATTGTAATGATTTGGATTTTGATGATTGCCACATCTCTGAAGTTATAAAGTTCTTGCAAAAACTTGCTAAAAGTCCCAATGCTAGTGCTATAAATTTGGCTTTCACAAAACATATTACAAATGCTCTCATAAAAGCTAGAGAAGAAAAACTAAAACTTGAAACTTCTATTCCTAGAAAGCTAGAGGATGGTTGGGAGCCCATCATTAAAATGAGAGTCAAAGATTTTGATTGTAATGCCTTATGTGATCTTGGTGCAAGTATTTCTGTTATGCCTAAAAAAGTCTATGATATGCTTGACTTGCCACCATTGAAAAATTGTTATCTGGATGTTAACCTCGCTGATAATGCTAAAAAGAAACCTTTGGGGAGAGTTGACAATGTTCATATTATGGTTAACAATAACCTTGTCCCCGTTGATTTTGTTGTCTTGGATATTGAATGCAATGCATCTTGCCCCATTATATTGGGAAGACCTTTTCTTCGAACCGTTGGTGCTACTATTGATATGAAGGAAGGTAATATTAAATATCAATTTCCTCTCAAGAAAGGTATGGAACACTTCCCTAGAAAGAGAATGAAGGTACCTTATGATTCTATTATTAGAACAAATTATGATGTTGATGCTTCATCTCTCGATGTTACTTGAGTTACACTTTTCGCGCCTAGGCTGAAAGGCGTTAAAGAAAAGCGCTTATGGGAGACAACCCATGTTTTTACTACAGTATTTTTGTTTTATATTTGTGTCTTGGAAGTTGTTTACTACTGTAGCAACCTCTCCTTATCTTAGTTTTATGTTTTGTTGTGCCAAGTAAAGTCTTTGATAGAAAAGTAAGTACTAGATTTGGATTACTGCGCAGTTCCAGATTTCTTTGCTGTCACGAATCTGGGTCTATCTCCCCGTAGGTAGCTCAGAAAATTACGCCAATTTACGAGCATGATCCTCGGATATGTACGCAACTTTCATTCAATTTGAGCATTTTCGTTTGAGCAAGTCTGGTGGCCTAATAAAATCCATCTTTACGGATCTGTTCTGTTTTGACAGATTCTGTCTTTTATTTCGCATTGCCTCTTTTGCTATGTTGGATGAATTTCTTTGATCCACTAATGTCCAAGTAGCTTTATGCAATGTCCAGAAGTGTTAAGAATGATTGTGTCACCTCTGAACATGTGAATTTTTATTATGCACTAACCCTCTAATGAGTTGTTTCGAGTTTGGTGTGGAGGAAGTTTTCAAGGATCAAGAGAGGAGTATGATGCAATATGATCAAGGAGAGTGAAAGCTCTAAACTTGGGGATGCCCCGGTGGTTCACCCCTGCATATATTAAGAAGACTCAAGCGTCTAAGCTTGGGGATGCCCAAGGCATCCCCTTCTTCATCAACAACATTATCGGGTTCCTCCCCGAAACTATATTTTTATTCGGCCACATCTTATGCACTTTGCTTGGAGCGTCGGTTTGTTTTTGTTTTTTGTTTTGTTTGAATAAAATGGATCCTAGCATTCACTTTGTGGGAGAGAGACACGCTCCGCTGTTGCATATGGACAAATATGTCCTTAGGCTCTACTCATAGTATTCATGGCGAAGTTTCATCTTCGTTAAATTGTTATATGGTTGGAATTGGAAAATGATACATGTAGTAACTCTAAAATGTCTTGGATAATTTGATACTTGGCAATTGTTGTGCTCATGTTTAAGCTCTTGCATTATATACTTTGCACCCATTAATGAAGAAATACTTAGAGCTTGCTAATTTGGTTTGCATATTTGGTTTCTCTAGAGTCTAGATAACATCTAGTATTGAGTTTTGAACAACAAGGAAGACGGTATGGAGTCTTATAATGTTTACCATATGTCTTTTATGTGAGTTTTGTCTGTACCGTTCATCCTTGTGTTTGTTTCAAATAACCTTGCTAGCCTAAACCTTGTATCGAGAGGGAATACTTCTCATGCATCCAAAACACTTGAGCCAACCACTATGCCATTTGTGTCCACCATACCTACCTACTACATGGTATTTATCCGCCATTCCAAAGTAAATTGCTTGAGTGCTACCTTTAAAACTCCATCATTCACCTTTGCAATATATAGCTCATGGGACAAATAGCTTAAAAACTATTGTGGTATTGAATATGTACTTATGCATTTTATCTCTTATTAAGTTGCTTGTTGAGCGATAACCATGTTTACGGGGACGCCATCAACTATTCTTTGTTGGATATCATGTGAGTTGCTATGCATGTCCGTCTTGTACGAAGCAAGAGAGATCTACCACCTTCATGGTTGGAGCATGCATATTGTTAGAGAAGAACTTTGGGCCGCTAACTAAAGCCATGATTCATGGTGGAAGTTTCAGTTTGGACACATATCCTCAATCTCATATGAGAATAATAATTGTTGCCACATGCTTATGCATTAAAGAGGAGTCCATTATCCGTTGTCCATGTTGTCCGGTATGGATGTCTAAGTTGAGAATAATCAAAAGCGAGAAATCCAAAATGCGAGCTTTCTCCTTAGACCTTTGTACAGGCGGCATGGAGGTACCCCATTGTGACACTTGGTCAAAACATGTGCATTGCAAAGATCCGGTAGTCCAAGTTAATTAGGACAAGGTGCGGGCACTATTAGTATACTATGCATGAGACTTGCAACTTGTAAGATATAACTTTCATAACTCATATGCTTTATTACTACCGTTGACAAAATTGTTTCATGTTTTCAAAATAAAAGCTCTAGCACAAATATAGCAATCGATGCTTTCCTCTTTGAAGGACCATTCTTTTTACTTTTATGTTGAGTCAGTTCACCTATTTCTCTCCACCTCAAGAAGCAAACACTTGTGTGAACTGTGCATTGATTCCTACATACTTGCATATTGTACTTGTTATATTACTCTATGTTGACTATTATCCATGAGATATACATGTTACAAGT
>NC_061509.1:276360459-276384747 GCF_022539505.1 Lolium rigidum
TGGTGATCGCCGAGATCGTCGTCGACATTCTCCACGCTATGTCGCAACAAGGCGCCGCCTCGTTTAGCGACATGGCCACGTGGGTGTGCTGCTGTCCTTCGTCATCCCCATCTGCCGGAGCGCCTGTCGCCTTGGCGTCAAGACATGGATGTGGCCACCATCCGCGTCCTCGGCATGCTCGTCATTGCGCTCGTGCAATCGTCCTCGGCATGCTCATGAACACTGCCTTCGCAACGACCGCGACCGCGTCCGCCCTGCTCGCTGCTTAGGGCATCTCCAACCCTGCGACCCAAACGGACGCGTTTAGCCGTCCGTTTTGGGTCGTTTGGGTCGCCGCCCGGACACGCGGATAGCAGTGGATGTCCTATTTTTTTTGTGTTCCCCAACGCACCCAAATACGCAAAGTCTGCTCGTAGTAGTACTACTCGGAGACGCACGACGGCGAGCTCCCGCAGGGCCGCCGCGGAGGCAGAGGAGGCCGTGCCCGCGCCCGTCGCGGCGAGCTCCTCCCCATCCCGCGCGGGGGGTCCGCGCGCACCCGGCCGTGGCCGCCCTCGAGGAGCGCATCATCTCCAGGGACGTCGACATCCAGGGGCTCCTCGTCGACAACCAGCGCTTCGCCGCCACCCACGTCGCGCTCCAGCAGCAGCTCATCTCCGCGCAGCACGAGCTCCGCGCGGTCTCGCTCGCCGGCAACAAGGCCCGCTGCAAGCGCGAGGACGAGGTTTGCGCCATCGCCGAGCAGGCAGCGCGCATCGAGCAGGCCGCCCATGCCCGCCCGCCCGTGGCCGTCGCGGCCGGCCCCCGCCCGCCCCCGCATGTGCTCGCCCGTGGCCGACGCCGCCCGTGGCCGACGCGAGCAGGCCGCCCGTGCCCGCGCCCGCCGCGGCGAGCTCCGCCCGTGCCTGCGCCCGTCGCGGCGAGCTCCGTCCGTGCCCGCCCGCCCGTGGCCGTCCGCGGCCGGCCCCCGCCCGCCCCGCATGTGCCCGCCCGTGGCCGGACGCCGCCCGTGGCCGATGCGGCCGGCCCCGCTCGTGCCCGCGCCCGTCGCGGTGAGCTCCGCCCGAGCCCGCCCGTGGCCGACGCCCGTCGCGGTGAGCTCCGCCCGAGCCCGCCCGTGGCCGACGCGGCGGCGTGGCGTGGCGTGGCGAGGGGCGCCCGCGGCGGCCGGTGCTTGCAGCCGATGCCCGCGCTGCCGGAGTGGTGAGGCGCGGCCCGGACGACCTTGACCGCGCCCTTGGCCGTGGCTCCGCGGCCGGCGACCTTGCCCGCCCCTTGGCCGTGGCTCCGCGGCCGGCGACCTTGCCCGCCCCTTGGCCGTGGCTCCGCCCTTGGTCGTGCTCGCGCCGGCGTGGCGAGCGGTCGTCGCCCTACGCGTCACCGGTCGACGAGGTTCGCCGCCGGAGCTCGTTTTGGCAGCGGCAACTTCCGGCATGGATGAAAAAAAGTGAGGAGTCAGCGACGGGGTGCTGCCGGCGTGGGCGACGGCGGCATTAGCCCAGGCCAGCCAAAATCCGGTGGCTGTGCCGGTCATCTCCATGGGAAAAAGAAGATAGAGGAGAGAGAAGCTGTGGGCCTGGGTGGATAAAACGGACGTCCGGAGCTGTCCCGAGCTAGCCGGACAGACGCAAAGTCCGCCTAAATTTAAGTTGTATTTGGGTCGCCCCGGACTTTATTGGCCGTCCGTTTTGCATTTGCGTCCGTGCGTTGGGACGCGTTTTTACCCAAAAGGACGCACGCGGACGTTTTGCGTACCCGCGTTGGAGATGCCCTTACCACGCCCTCGGCCGGCAGCGTCTGTCCTGGCGTTCCAGACTTGCAGTAGTCCAGGACACGCGGACTCCACCGAACGCTCGTCAACCCAGCCACGCCCACGGTCGCCCCGGTAAGCCCGCTTATTACAGCCTCGCAGCGACCGGCATGCCCACGGCCGAGGTAGTACGGCTTCGCCGCGAACGGCATGCCCACGAAGCCAATGAGAGTGAGACGTGTGCTCAAGACACCCATGCACGCCCTCGGCGGCGCCATGCGCGTCCTGGGCGATGTCATTGCTTGCGCCTCTGTCCATCCATCCATCTATCCATCCACGACAACAGCTGAGCACGACAGCTTCTCCAACATCACAACAACGACAAGGGAACCGGATGAATTTTGCATGCGTTTTTATGTGTTGTAAAATTGTACATACGGAATTAATAACCCGTTTCTGTTTAGCTTTGTCTTCAGGTATTTTGTCACTCGGTTGTGCCATGAGCAACGACAGTGTCATGCCCGTACCTGTGCGGTTGTACCTCGCTGGGCTTGGGTCCATGACCAGAATCGGTGACTGGGCGTCGTGTCGAACAGAAAGAACTGAACCTATCATCTCTTTCCTCTATCCTCCTTCTGTTCTTCTTCATCCTCAAGGTGTAGCTACTCTCCACAAGCGGCCTGTATCCATCTCACGTCCCAGCGATCACCGGCGGCGAGGTCCAAGTACGGACATGGCAGACTGCAGCTCTGCAGCATTTTTTTCAGGGGAAAGCTCTGCAGCTGCATATACACAAACAGCAATCAAAGCGGCTCGTTTTAAACCAGTTGCAGCCCGACTTCAACCCTCTTTCGGTTTAGATTTTACAAGGAGTTCAAATCCTTCCCGGTTTCAATCTCTGACTTGGTGCCCTGTAAATTCCCGAGTTGCAGCCAACCAAGAACTCCAGGGAAGCCGCCAGTTTTCAGCGGAAGCCAGGGATTCCTAGGATATCAGTTTTTAAAGAGGAGCCCAGCAACTCGCGAGTCATCCGCGAGCCATGGGGGTGAGTTCCTTGTACTGTAGTTTCTATTCCCCTAGTTATTCTGTTTGTGGAGAACCCATCCCCTAATCAAAGTTGCTTCCTTAAACCTGTTTATGGGGGGAAAATCAAATATCTCTTTGGACGACATAAAAAATTGCATCCTTACACGAATATGGAAACTGTAACTCTGAGCTGGCTGAATCAAAATTGCTTCTTTCTTAATTGCAATGTTTTGATTGTGAAAAAATATCACCAAGTCTGTACCTCTTGTACTACATGGAAATTACATCTTTGTGATCGTATAGAAATTGCAACTCAGTGCCAGAATCAGAATTGTAAAATATCATCTATTCTGTACCTCTTGTACTATATCCAAATTGCATCTTTGACTGTATACAATTTGTATACAATTTGTAACTCTGTGGCTGAATCAAAAAAGCTTCTTTTGTTCTCAATTTGCATTGTTTTGTTTGAAAAAATATATCAAGTTTGTACCTCTTGTAGTACATCGAAACTACATCATTATGACTAGTGTAATTGCATATGTGAGATTCTCAATGTTTCATCTTTGAGTAGTGTGAAACTAACTCTTATTTGCCTCCATGCGAAATGCAGAAAGGCAGTAGAGATGATAGGATCAGCGCATTGCCTGATGACATTCTGGTCAACATTATTGACCGACTCAATGTCCCAGATGCTGCAAGAACCAGCATCCTATCCAGGAAGGTGGAGTCAGCTCTCTGCTAAACTCTCTCGGCTGATAATAAATGCTCAGCACTTCCTACCTGAGGGCGTGTCAAACGTCAACGTGTCTGATGATGAAATGGTTCGGGTGAATGCTTCTGCAGTTGAAGCGACAAAGAGCATACTGACAGGCAGAAGTCCAGGTGAACACACCATCCGCTTCCTGTCTGCTGCGTTCTACTTGAGAGATGATGTCCCCATATCCATTGGACAAGCTATTGGTCATGTGATGGAGACACACTTGGTTGAGATGGTCCAGTTCAGTGTTATGACAGGGAAGGTTGGCACCGATGACCTCAATGATGAAGAGCTGATCATATGTGGGAGAGAATTCATGCGGTTCTTTGATGCCTGTCAAAATGCATTTGGTGGTCTCACTAGCCTTGACATAGAGAATTTGAGATTTGGCGAATCAGACATACCCAACATCCTCATCACTTGCAAGCGGTTGAAGCATTTGCGTATGCTGAATTGCGACTCGGGTGATCCCAGCACGCTGAAAGTTGAGCATGCTCATCTCAGTGAGCTCAGTATCGTCAATTGTTTGTTCGAACAAGTTATTTTGAACTGGCTCCCTCAACTCACACAGATGACATTTGATGGTTGGATAGATTACCAAGATCCACTGGTTCTTGGTCATGTCCCTTTGCTCGAGACTCTAAGCCTCACAAATATTGGCTATAGTTTTCACAACCTGGTCAAGTTAAGTGAGTTTCTTAGCTGTACCTCTATACGGATTCTGAAGTTGGGATTTAAATCTGAAAAGGTAAGGAAAATATTGTCACTTCGCTAGCTGAGGCTTCATTAATTCTCTCTTCATCTCATCATGTGTTCATTTGTTACAGATTTGGGTGCAGCCAGAATGTCAAACGGAAAGTCTAGCATCTGTGTTCGGCCAACTAAGGTTTGCGAATCTTGTTAATCTTCCTGAAGGGTATGATCTCACATGGACAATGTTTATTCTTGAAGCTGCGCCCTTACTGAAGGAGCTATACATGTCGGTATGTGCTTTACCTAGAGATCTCTCTTTTTTGCCACATGGGCTTAATATTAGGTTTTGTAAGATTTTCTCACAGGATATGTATATCTGCTCAATTGGCAAATTATTTCTTCCTTGTCCTATTGCTGGTATGCAGGTGTGGGACCATGCATGTATAATGGAGACAGATGAGGAGACGAGGAAACAAGAACTGTATAGCCAGAACAGAGGTGTGGAGTGGGACTCATCTGCATCTGATTTCAAACACCACAGTTTGGCCACACTCGTCATCTTTGGCTTTGAAACCGAAGATTACATGGTGAGTTATCTCACAAGTGTTATGGCAGCAGCGGTGAATCTGGAAGATGTGTTCCTGTACAGTAGGGTGGAGTGCAACCACTGCCAGGATACTAAGCCAGGCAGGTTCCCTTGGACTAAAAGACAGAGGATATCGCTGAAGAAAAGAGTTACCGCGGGAATCGAGTCCTTTGCCATCATTCATTGTTGTTCAACATTGAGGGCTGATCAGCTAGCGAAGTTTGAGTATCCGGAGTGTTTACTGGATATATCCAGAAAAATGTTGCTAAAGCAGTGAGGTGTTGGACATGTTTTTTATGTACTTTGATTAAGAGCTCTTGAAGTTATTTTGTTTTTTGGGTTATGTAATAACTTATGAAAAAAGGATGATGGTTACTGCAAAGTATTATCATGAATTTAAAACGTGGACATATGGTATTATATACCTAGCGCTAGCGGCCACCATCTCATGTGTATACCTAGGGGCCATAAGAGTTGAGATTTTTCGGTTCCCAGCTCTAGTCATCTTAATTTTTACAAGGAAAATATTATTTAAGAGTTCTAGAAAGATTTGAAAATGAATTTGGATGTCGCCAAAATGAGGTATCCCACAAACATGCAGAATATCAGTTTCAAATGCTTCATATCCTGAGCTAAACAAAAATGAAAAAAAATGTTGATCCCGTACTACCCCACGGCCTTATCTGCCGCTCCGGCGGCGCATTCGGGATCACCACGCTTCGACTCCAGCGCCGGTGGCTGGCAGCGATCGGCCCCCTACCCAGTGCCAAGACGCCACGGAGGGATTGTCATCCTCGGCACTAACGGCCCTCTGCCCGACGAACGCGCCGGCGGGGAAGAGAGGAATTTTTTATAATTGCGAACGAAATCCGACGTCTTTTGTGCAAATTCAAACCTACTGTACAGGAACATATCTTCGAGATTCACCGCTGCTGCCATAACACTTGTGAGATAACTCACCATGTAATCTTCGGTTTCAAAGCCAAAGATGACGAGTGTGCACCCTCTACCCAAATTGGGGAGCAGGTGCCGGCAGTCCCAATAGAACACTGCCTGCGACACATGTCGACGACTATTTAGAATATGCTGGTGGAGATTTTTCTAGTTAGGGCATCTTCAACGGGGCGACGCATTTCGGATATTCAAAATATCCGCGTGCGTCTGTTTGCGGTTCAAATGGTCGAAATCGACCGCGCGTCCCTTTGCATCGGGGTGCTCCCAGCGGCACGACGCATCTTTTTTTTGATTTTGCATTTTTCAACATAAAAACATAATTTAAAAACATAATTTACATAGTAAAGGAAAATAAAAATATAAAAACTAAGGCATGCGCCTACTCGTCGTCGTCGATCGCAACAAAATCCGGTACCGGCCACGTCAGTTGGCAACTGGCGGAACATACGCCGGTGCCGCCAGCGGTGCTGGAGGTGGAGCAGCCCACGTCGGTGGTGGAGGTTGAGCAGCCCACGCCGATAGTGGAGATTGAGAAGCCCACGCCGGCGGTTGAGGTTCAGCAGCCCACGCCGCTGGTGGAGGAGGACCTGCCCACGAGTTGTACGATGATGGTGGAGGCGGCGATGGCGGTTGGGGGACCGAGTTCTCGAGCACCCGTCGTAGGGCCTCTTCCTCTGTGAGGCCCGATGGCATGATGCCGGTGGCGTACCGGGGCAGCGGCGGCTGCACCGGTCAGTCCACCTTCAAGACGAGGACGCCGAGCCTCACGATCTCATAGTCGGTCATCGTTGTCGGGTACTCGAACTTCCGGCCCTCCGCCATGGCCGCCTGCCATTCGTGGAAAATGCAGGCGACGTACCCGTAGTTGTCGTCCTTGGCCTCCTCGTTGTGGTAGGCCAACGCGTCGCTATTGTCGTCGTCGTCCTGTGGAGGCGCCGGAGGCTAGCGTTTTCGACGACGAGGCAGCAATGGGTGGTCAAACGGGAAGTCCCTGTCGCCGAGGAACCCTGTATGCCTCCTCTCATCGTGCTCGGTCTTGCGCCAGGTGCGCCAGCTGTCGGAGTCGACGGTGAAGGCGGGATCGTTGCGGAGGTATGCCGGCAGGTACCGCCGCCGGCGCCGGATCTCGATGATCCTGTCTGGCTCGCGTAGAGGCACAGGCGGGACAGGCACCCGGAGGTGGTTGAGCCGCCAGCCGCCGCTAGGCAGGTGTACGTCCCGCCAGCCGTCGCACGACGTCTAGTTCTTGTGCATGAGCCGCGCCACCCTGACGGGTAGCGACACCCTCTACGTTCGCCCGCCTTATTGGTGCCTTTGCACACGAAACGGTAATCATCGGCGGCAGACCTCGATGGGACGTTAAACAACATTACCGACCTTGAAGCTATCCGCAAAAAAATGCATCGGCCCGCTGGGGATGTCTCCGACGCAAACGGTCACCATGGCCATGTACAACCATTTTGATGTCCCCGGACCAACGCAAGGACCAACGCAACCAGACGCGTGCGAACAATTTGGGCGTCCGATATGCATCGGCTGAAGGTGCCCTTAGAGCATCTCCACTCGCCCTCCCTATAGCCCCCCCCCCCCCCCCAAATGAAAATAGGTCCGTCGGCGCCAAAATGCCCTCCCCAGCCGCGCAACCCCAAAATGTTTTCGCGCCAGCGTGACGCCTATTTTCATCCAGCGCCCCTAGGTTGAACCCAATCTAGCGGGAGGCCATCGGGGGCGCCGGATGGCGCTAAAAGCAAGCGTGAGCCAGCTCTGTCGGCGAGTAGGACTAGTTGCTCCCAAAAATCATTAGATTTCCCGCCAACCTTGGCACCATACCACATGTTCCCCTTCTCTCTTGGCTAGTTCCCGCCTTTTCGCCCTCGCACACCGCGCTAGCTGATGGCGTGCATTTCACACGTTCGTTGGGCAACCCCAAGAGGAAGGTATGATGCGCACAGCAGCAAGTTTTCCCTCAGAAAGAAACCAAGGTTTATCGAACCAGGAGGAGCCAAGAAGCACGTTGAAGGTTGATGGCGGCGGGATGTAGTGCGGCGCAACACCGGAGATTCGGCGCCAACGTGGAACACTGCACAACACAACCAAAGTACTTTGCCCCAACGAAACGGTGAGGTTGTCAATCTCACCGGCTTGCTGTAACAAAGGATTAACCGTATTGTGTGGAAGATGATTGTTTGCGAGAGAAAACGATAAAAACAAGTATTGCGAGCAGATTTGTATTTCGAGTATTAAAGAATGGACCGGGGTCCACAGTTCACTAGAGGTGTCTCTCCCATAAGATAAAAGCATGTTGGGTGAACAAATTACGGTCGGGCAATTGACAAATAGAGAGGGCATAACAATGCACATACATGACATGATAAGTATAGTGAGATTTAATTGGGCATTACGACAAAGTACATAGACCGCCATCCAAGCTGCATCTATGCCTAAAAAGTCCACCTTCGAGGTTATCGTCCGAACCCCCTCCGGTATTAAGTTGCTAAACAACGAGACAATTGCATTAAGTATGGTGCGTAATGTAATCAACAACTACATCCTCGGACATAGCGCCAATGTTTTATCCCTAGTGGCAACAACACAACACAACCTTAGAGCTTTCGTCACTCGTCCCGGTGTCAATGCGAGGCATGAACCCACTATCGAGCATAAGTACTCCCTCTTGGAGTTAAAAGTAAAAACTTGGCCGAGCCTCTACTAGAAACGGAGAGCATGCAAGATCATAAACAACACATGTATAATAACTTGATAATTAACATGACATGGTATTCTCTATCCATCGGATCCCGACAAACACAACATATAGAATTACGGATAGATGATCTTGATCATGTTAGGCAGCTCACAAGATCCAACAATGAAGCACAATGAGGAGAAGACAACCATCTAGCTACTGCTATGGACCCATAGTCCGGGGGTGAACTACTCACTCATCACTCCGGAGGCGACCATGGCGGTGTAGAGTCCTCCGGGAGATGAATCCCCTCTCCGGCGGGGTGCCGGAGGAGATCTCCGAATCCCCCGAGATGGGATCGGCGGCGACGGCGTCTCGATGAGGTTTTCCGTATCGTGGTTTTTCGCATCGGGGGTTTCGCGACGGAGGCTTTAAGTAGGCGGAAGGGCGGGTCAAGGGGCGTCACGAGGGCCCACGCTATAGGTCGGCGCGGCCGGGGCTTGGGCCGCGCCGCCCTATAGCTTGGCCACCTCGTGGCCCCACTTCGTGTGTTCTTCGGTCTTCGGAAGCTCCGGTGGAAAAATAGGGCCCCGGGTCTTCGTTTCGTCCAATTCCGAGAATATTTCGTTACTAGGATTTACGAAACCAAAAACAGCGAGAAAACGAGGACCGGCACTTCGGCATCTTGTTAATAGGTTAGTTCCGGAAAATGCACGAATATGACATAAAGTGTGCATAAAACATGTAGGTATCATCAATAATATGGCATAGAACATAAGAAATTATCGATACGTCGGAGACGTATCAAGCATCCCAAGCTTAGTTACTGCTCGTCCCGAGCGAGGTAAAACGATAACAAAGATAATTTCGAAGTGATATGCCATCATAACCTTGATCATACTATTTGTAAACATATGTAGTGGATGCAGCGATCAAAACAATGGTGATGACATGAGTAAACAGGTGAATCATATAGCAAAGACTTTTCATGAATAGTACTTCAAGACAAGTATTAATAAGTCTTGCATAAGAGTTAACTCATAAAGCAATAAATCAAAGTAAAGGTATTGAAGCAACACAAAGGAAGATTAAGTTTCAGCGGTTGCTTTCAACTTGTAACATGTATATCTCATGGATAATAGTCAACATAGAGTAATATAACAAGTACAATATGCAAGTATGTAGGAATCAATGCACGGTTCACACAAGTGTTTGCTTCTTGAGGTGGAGAGAAATAGGTGAAGCTGACTCAACATAAAAGTAAAGAGAATGGTCCTTCAAAGAGGAAAGCATCGATTGCTATATTTGTGCTAGAGCTTTTATTTTGAAAACATGAAACAATTTTGTCAACGGTAGTAATAAAGCATATGAGTTATGAAAGTTATATCTTACAAGTTGCAAGTCTCATGCATAGTATACTAATAGTGCCCGCACCTTGTCCTAATTAACTTGGACTACCGGATCTTTGCAATGCACATGTTTTGACCAAGTGTCACAATGGGGTACCTCCATGCCGCTTGTACAAAGGTCTAAGGAGAAAGCTCGCATTTTGGATTTCTCGCTTTTGATTATTCTCAACTTAGACATCCATACCGGGACAACATGGACAACAGATAATGGACTCCTCTTTAATGCATAAGCATGTGGCAACAATTATTATTCTCATATGAGATTGAGGATATATGTCCAAAGCTGAAACTTCCACCATGAATCATGGCTTTAGTTAGCGGCCCAAAGTTCTTCTCTAACAATATGCATGCTCCAACCATGAAGGTGGTAGATCTCTCTTGCTTCGGACAAGACGGACATGCATAGCAACTCACATGATATCCAACAAAGAATAGTTGATGGCGTCCCCGAAACATGGTTATCGCTCAACAAGCAACTTAATAAGAGATAAAGTGCATAAGTACATATTCAATACTACAATAGTTTTTAAGCTATTTGTCCCATGAGCTATATATTGCAAAGGTGAATGATGGAATTTTAAAGGTAGCACTCAAGCAATTTACTTTGGAATGGCGGATAAATACCATGTAGTAGGTAGGTATGGTGGACACAAATGGCATAGTGGTTGGCTCAAGGATTTTGGATGCATGAGAAGTATTCCCTCTCGATACAAGGTTTAGGCTAGCAAGGTTATTTGAAACAAACACAAGGATGAACGGTACAGCAAAACTCACATAAAAGACATATGGTAAACATTATAAGACTCCATACCGTCTTCCTTGTTGTTCAAAACTCAATACTAGATGTTATCTAGACTCTAGAGAAACCAAATATGCAAACCAAATTAGCAAGCTCTAAGTATTTCTTCATTAATGGGTGCAAAGTATATGATGCAAGAGCTTAAACATGAACACAACAATTGCCAAGTATCAAATTATCCAAGACATTATAGCAATTTACTACATGTATCATTTTCCAATTCCAACCATATAACAATTTAACGAAGATGGAACTTCGCCATGAATACTATGAGTAGAGCCTAAGGACATATTTGTCCATATGCAACAGCGGAGCGTGTCTCTCTCCCATAAAGTGAATGCTAGGATCCATTTTATTCAAACAAAACAAAAAACAAAAACAAACCGACGCTCCAAGCAAAGTACATAAGATGTGGCCGAATAAAAATATAGTTTCGGGGGAGGAACCTGATAATGTTGTCGATGAAGAAGGGGATGCCTTGGGCATCCCCAAGCTTAGACGCTTGAGTCTTCTTAATATATGCAGGGGTGAACCACCGGGGCATCCCCAAGCTTAGAGCTTTCACTCTCCTTGATCATATTGCATCATACTCCTCTCTTGATCCTTGAAAACTTCCTCCACACCAAACTCGAAACAACTCATTAGAGGGTTAGTGCATAATAAAAATTCACATGTTCAGAGGTGACACAATCATTCTTAACACTTCTGGACATTGCATAAAGCTACTTGGACATTAGTGGATCAAAGAAATTCATCCAACATAGCAAAAGAGGCAATGCGAAATAAAAGACAGAATCTGTCAAAACAGAACAGCCCGTAAAGATGGATTTTATTAGGCCACCAGACTTGCTCAACCGAAAATGCTCAAATTGAATGAAAGTTGCGTACATATCTGAGGATCATGCTCGTAAATTGGCGTAATTTTCTGAGCTACCTACAGGGAGATAGACCCAGATTCGTGACAGCAAAGAAATCCGGAACTGCGCAGTAATCCAAATCTAGTACTTACTTTTCTATCAAAGACTTTACTTGGCACAACAAAACTCAAAACTAAGATAAGGAGAGGTTGCTACAGTAGTAAACAACTTCCAAGACACAAATATAAAACAAAAATACTGGAGTAAAAACATGGGTTGTCTCCCATAAGCGCTTTTCTTTAACGCCTTTCGGCTAGGCGCGAGAAAGTGTATCTCAAGTAACATCGAAAGATGAAGCATCAACATCATAATTTGTTCTAATGATAGAATCATAAGGTACCTTCATTCTCTTTCTAGGGAAGTGTTCCATACCTTTCTTGAGAGGAAATTGATATTTAATATTACCTTCCTTCATATCAATAGTAGCACCAACGGTTCGAAGAAAAGGTCTTCCCAATATAATGGGGCAAGATGCATTGCATTCAATATCCAAGACAACAAAATCAACGGGGACAAGGTTATTGTTAACCATAATATGAACATTATCAACTTTCCCCAAAGGTTTCTTTTTAGCATTATCGGCGAGATTAACATCCAAATAGCAATTTTTCAATGGTGGCAAGTCAAGCATATCATAGACTTTTTTAGGCATAACATAAATACTTGCACCAAGATCACATAAAGCATTACAATCAAAATCTTTGACTCTCATTTTAATGATGGGCTCCCAACCATCCTCTAGCTTTCTAGGAATAGAAGTTTCAAGTTTTAGTTTCTCTTCTCTAGCTTTTATGAGAGCATTTGTAATATGTTTTGTGAAAGCCAAATTTATAGCGCTAGCATTGGGACTCTTAGCAAGTTTTTGCAAGAACTTTATAACTTCAGAGATGTGGCAATCATCAAAATCTAAATCATTACAATCTAAAGCAATGGGATTATCATCCCCAAGGTTGGAAAAAATTTCAGCAGTTTTATCACAGGCATTTTCAGCAGTTTTAGGAGTTTCAGGTAATTTTGCGCGCTTTGCACTAGGAATAGAAGCATTGCCAACACCAATTATTTTATCATGGATAGTAGGAGGTGCAGCAACATATGAATCATTAGCATTGCTAGTGGTGGTAATAGTCCAAACTTTAGCTACATTTTCCTTCTTAGCTAGTTTTTCATTTTCTTCTCTATCCCACCTAGCACGCAGTTCAGCCATTAATCTTATATTCTCATTAATTCTAACTTGGATGGCATTTGGTGTAGTAGTAATTTTATCATCTAAATCCTCAGGTTTAGCAGCCATTTTATTAATTAAAGAAGATTGTGATGCGGACATGTATGAGATTCGGTTTTCGAGCATCGGCAAGTTTAGTTTGCAACCCCGAGATCTCCCTATTCAGATTTTCAAGTTGATTCCCTATATTCTTCAACAAGGTAGATTGCTCATTCATTGTTTTAGTAAACAATTTATTTTGCTCATATTGTGATTGCATGAAGCTCTTAGTGGATCTTTCAATTTCCAACATCTTCTCTTCATTAGGTGAAACATATCTACCATGAGAATTACCATTAGCGAGGATATGGCCTAGAATCATTATAATTGTTATTTTTAATGAAATTCACATCAACATATTCTTTTTGAGCAACCAATGACGCTAACGGAACATTATTATAATTAACATTAGGCCTACCATTTGCAAGCATAGACATAATAGCATCAATCTTATCACTCAAGGAAGAGGTTTCTTCGACCAAATTTACCTTCTTACCTTGTGGAGCTCTTTCCGTGTGCCATTCAGAGTAATTAACCATCATATTATCAAGGAGCTTTGTTGCTTCACCAAGAGTGATGGACATAAAGGTACCTCCAGCAGCTGAATCCAATAAATTCCGCGAAGAAAAATTTAGTCCTGCATAGAAGGTTTGGATGATCATCCAAGTAGTCGGTCCATGGGTTGGGCAATTTTTAACCGAGAGATTTCATTCTTTCCCAAGCTTGAGCAACATGTTCATTATCCAATTGTTTAAAATTCATTATGCTACTCCTCAAAGATATAATTTTAGCAGGGGGATAATATCTACCAATAAAAGCATCCTTGCATTTAGTCCAGGAATCAATACTATTCTTAGGCGAGAGATAGCAACCAATCTTTAGCTCTTCCTCTTAATGAGAAAGGAAACAATTTTAATTTTATAATGTCACCATCTACATCTTTATACTTTTGCATTTCACATAGTTCAACAAAATTATTGAGATGGGCAGCGGCATCATCGGAACTAACACCGGAAAATTGCTCTCGCATAACAAGATTAAGTAAAGCAGGTTTAATTTCAAAGAATTCCGCTGTAGTAGCGAGGTGGAGCAATAGGTGTGCATAAGAAATCATTATTATTTGTGCTAGTGAAGTCACACAACTTAGTATTTTCAGGGTTGGCCATTTTAGCAATAGTAAATAAAGCAAACTAGATAAAGTAAATGCAAGTAAACTAATTTTTGTGTGTTTTTGATATAGCAAACAAGATAACAAATAAAGTAAAGCTAGCAACTAATTTTTTTGTGTTTTGATATAATGCAGCAAACAAAGTAGTAAATAAAATAAAGCAAGACAAAAACAAAGTAAGGAGATTGAGAAGTGGAGACTCCCCTTGCGGCGTGTCTTGATCTCCCGGCAACGGCGCCGAGAAAAAGAGCTTGATGGCGTGTATTTCACACGTTCGTTGGGCAACCCCAAGAGGAAGGTATGATGCGCACAGCAGCAAGTTTTCCCTCGAGAAAGAAACCAAGGTTTATCGAACCAGGAGGAGCCAAGAAGCACGTTGAAGGTTGATGGCGGCGGGATGTAGTGCGGCGCAACACCGGAGATTCCGGCGCCAACGTGGAACCTGCACAACACAACCAAAGTACTTTGCCCCAACGAAACGGTGAGGTTGTCAATCTCACCGGCTTGCTGTAACAAAGGATTAACCGTATTGTGTGGAAGATGATTGTTTGCAGAGAAAACAGTAAAACAAGTATTGCGGCAGATTTGTATTTCGAGTATTAAAGAATGGACCGGGGTCCACAGTTCACTAGAGGTGTCTCTCCCATAAGATAAAAGCATGTTGGGTGAACAAATTACAGTCGGGCAATTGACAAATAGAGAGGGCATAACAATGCACATACATGACATGATAAGTATAGTGAGATTTAATTGGGCATTACGACAAAGTACATAGACCGCCATCCAAGCTGCATCTATGCCTAAAAAGTCCACCTTCGGGTTATCGTCCGAACCCCCTCCGGTATTAAGTTGCTAAACAACGGACAATTGCATTAAGTATGGTGCGTAATGTAATCAACAACTACATCCTCGGACATAGCGCCAATGTTTTATCCCTAGTGGCAACGGCACAACACAACCTTAGAACTTTCGTCACTCGTCCCGGGTGTCAATGCGAGGCATGAACCCACTATCGAGCATAAGTACTCCCTCTTGGAGTTAAAAGTAAAAACTTGGCCGAGCCTCTACTAGAAACGGAGAGCATGCAAGATCATAAACAACACATGTATAATAACTTGATAATTAACATGACATGGTATTCTCTATCCATCGGATCCCGACAAACACAACATATAGAATTACGGATAGATGATCTTGATCATGTTAGGCAACTCACAAGATCCAACAATGAAGCACAATGAGGAGAAGACAACCATCTAGCTACTGCTATGGACCCATAGTCCGGGGGTGAACTACTCACTCATCACTCCGGGAGGCGACCATGGCGGTGTAGAGTCCTCCGAGAGATGAATCCCCTCTCCGGCGGGGTGCCGGAGGAGATCTCCAGAATCCCCCGAGATGGGATCGGCGGCGACGGCGTCTCGGTAAGGTTTTCCGTATCGTGGTTTTTCGCATCGGGGGTTTCGCGACGGAGGCTTTAAGTAGGCGGAAGGGCAGGTCAAGGGCGTCACGAGGGGCCCACGCTATAGGTCGGCGCGGCCGGGGCTTGGGCCGCGCCGCCTATAGCTTGGCCACCTCGTGGCCCCACTTCGTGTGTTCTTCGGTCTTCGGAAGCTCCGTGGAAAAATAGGGCCACGGGTCTTCGTTTCGTCCAATTCCGAGAATATTTCGTTACTAGGATTTCCGAAACCAAAAACAGCGAGAAAACGAGGAGCGGCACTTCGGCATCTTGTTAATAGGTTAGTTCCGAGAAAATGCACGAATATGACATAAAGTGTGCATAAAACATGTAGGTATCATCAATAATATGGCATAGAACATAAGAAATTATCGATACGTCGGAGACGTATCACTAGCCATCGCCTCGCTCCGCCGCGCTAGCCATCGCATTGCTACGCCGTCCAGCCATGGCCATGAAGATGAGGCAGTACGTTGCTCCGCGCACGTTGGCGCCGAACACCCTCGCCGCCAAGCCTGCTCCCGCGAAGAAGAAGGCGGCACGGGCACCCGTCGTCAAGGAGAGGTTGTCGGGGATGACCAACGCTCGACATCCAGCGGAGGGCGCTGTAGAACGCCAGCTGCCGCTAGAGGGAGGCGAAGCTGAAGGGGGAAGAGGGTTGCGGCAGCGACGGTGAAGGAAGCTACGTTGATGGAGCCGACCGCTGCCATGGCGGCGCCCCACACCCCGGCGCATCAGTTCGTCCCCACCGCATGGAGCGGTAGCCAGGGCAACGTCTCCTCGCCGTCACCGTCCACCTCGTCGTCATCGCCTTTGTTCCATGACGCCCAAGGTAACCCACCCCACTTGTCCCGCTTTCTCGCCGAGCTGCCACGATTTTGACCCGCTCAGTGGGTTTAACTTCAACACATTCGCCGCCCCAAACACTTTCACTGCTGGCGACCTGCACATGCTGGCGACCGGATCGCCTAAGCTCTGACGCACTTCCTACAGTGGAGGCGGGCCTCCTCATCACCCCGGCTACCAGCAGTTCGCCGTGAGCAGCAGCGTGCAAGCGTCGTTCGGCCCAATGCCGGGCACCGCCATCTTGGAGGACAATATCATCGACGGCACCAGCGGGTTGCCGTCCTTCACATAGTAGGAAGCCGAGGCGTACGCCGAAGATGAGGAAGAAGGCGCCGATGTTGGGTAGGAGAACGACATGTACACCTACGTCGAGGCTCCCGAAGAGATCGCGTCGGCCGTCGCCGACCCCAAGGGCAAGAAAAAGAAGGCCGACACCCCGTCGGGAACAAGAACTCCAAGGCAATGAGGGATGCCGCACTGACTATCGAGAAGCTCTGCTCGTCCATCCTGGCGTGTATTTCACGCCACCGCGCACGCTGCCACATGGACGGAGCAGGCCGCGAAGATGGAGGAGGTGGCGTCGGCAAGGTGGGCGTCGGTCATGGAGAGGCATGATATCAAGCTCGAAGAGGAAGGAGGACCTAGCGATCCTACTCGTCGAAACCAACTGCATGGACGACGACGTCAAGGCGTGGTGCACCGTGCAACGACCCACTATCCTCGCGGAGAGTCGAGCTCCACCCGCGCCCTAGCCTAGCACCGTGACTCTAGCGACGGCTACTACTCCACCGGGCACTAGCGCTTCCCCATCGACTGCCTCATTGCCATCGCTGATCGCTCCACCAACGCAGCCCACCATGTTCCTCGATTCCTCGATTGAGGAAATTGCATGATTCTCGCGTTGCCGGCCTGCATGCGTGCCCCTTTTTTTGGTTCACTAGACATTTATATGCCACGATTTGCGACGATGTGTTCGTCGAGACTTCCATTTGCGATGACGTGATTCATCGAGACTTCCATTTGCGACGATGTGATTCATCGAGACAATGATCCTGTGGGCGTGAAATCTGATCGTAAGTTTGCGAATTTAGGGACTGGCGTTTAGAGCATCTCCACCAGCACCCCCTATAGCGGCCCCGATAGCGTTTTGGGGCCGGAAGCGAAAATGGGCTCACACCGGCGCGCCCCAAACGGCGCCAGCGATTTTTCGAGCCCAATAGAAGCGCCGGCAACCCCGTGCCAACCCCTTGGCCAAGGGAGTGAATCGGGCGCGCCGGCGCCTCGCTAGGCAGAAAATTTTGGGCGTGGGAGACGCCTATCAGCCACACATCTCAAAAGTCGACGCCAGCGTGGAGTGGCGGGGCCGACGCATCAGCGACACATTCAATTTTAACCTAACCGTCGCCTACCTCGCGATGGGAGTTATTGGGGCGCAGCGGCGGCGCAGTTTTCGCAGACGCAGCGAACCATCCCGTCGCGCCTAGCTCTGCGTGCCGGCGTTAATAAGCACCGCTCCTCCGTCTCCCTCCGGCCTATATAAAGGGCCGCCTCTCATCGTCCCTCTCACACACAAACCCTAGCGCCCCTCTCCCCAACCCTAGCCGCCACCATCTGAAGAGATGACACCATGTCTGGTCGAGGCCGAGGTCGCGGCCGTGGTCGTGGCCGCGGCAGTGCGACGCTGTCATCTTCATCGTCTGATATGCAGGAGGAGGAGAGGCGAGTGGTGTTCGAGTTCATCATCGTCCACAAGGGCGACCCACACAACATCCAGAGGCTGCCAGACACCTTCGTCGACTTCGTCGCTGGCGACGTGCGCCCGGGCGTCCGGCCTAGTTAGGTTTAGTTATTTTGCAATGTTTTATATTTGTGTCAACCATGGTTCAAACTATGTATTAGTTTGTGGAAAACCATGTTCCAAATTATATCTTCGTGTAAACCACGTTCCCAATTATGTATTAGTTTGTGAAATGAAATGTTTCTTCTCTTTATTCGACTTTCTATGCTTTTATATATGATTGTAATTCAAAACATCTATTGGGGGCGCCGGTTTGGGGGCGCCAGTGTGGGAACAGCTCCCCCAAATAGAGGATGCAGTGCAGGCGTCCCCAATACGGAGGTGCCGGCGTCTCTGGCGGTGACTATTTGGGGGATGCCCTCCATCGGCGACCCCAAAATAGGCGCCGACAGAGCATCCTCTGTTTGGGGATGCTGCTCCCACACGGCGCACCTAGACCGGAGGCCCCGATAGATTTATAAAGTTAAATTCAAATTTTGAAAACAATATTCATACGAAGTTCAAACAAAAATTGTATAAATTTAACGCGAATTCAAACTAAAAAAATAAAAAAACATCTAGCGGTGCTGGGAGTCGAAGATGCTGAAGTCCAGGTCGTCGCCGTCGTCGCTGGATGGCCCGATGGACCAGCTCTCGACCTCGTCGGACCCCTCCTCATCGGCCTTCTCCTCCTTTGGCGCTGGCAGCTTCGATGGTCCGATGAGGCCGACGTAGTTGGCGCCGTGGTCTCTGGCGGACCACACCGTCGCCTGCCGCGGGTCCAGCGTAATGTGCCGGTAGTCTTCGTCGACGGAGCGGCCGACCATGAACTGTAGGGCGGGGAACTCCTCGTCGTCGCTGTCATCACGGAGGGCCGCCTGCGCCTCGTCCTCCTTCTCCTACAATTTCTTCTTCGCTGGCGGAAGTGGTGGCGAGGCGCGGGCTCGGCCCAACGCGTGCGCGTGACGGTAGACGACGATTCGGTGCACGAGCTTCCGGACGCCATGGTCCTTTCCGGCGTCCTCTGCAGTGTCGGCGCCGGCGCCATGCACACCGCCTGCGGGAAGTACACTGGGTCTCGTTGCTTGTCGTCGCGGACGCGCTGGCGGAAGCCGTACTGGCGGAGCGTGTTGTCGACGTCGTGGCCGTACCACCAGGCACGGCGGCCGACAGTGTTGAAGCGGCCGCTCGACGGTTGGTCGTCAGCGCGAGCTCGACGGCGCGCTCGTCTTCGAAACGCAGTGACCAGGACGGGCTGTCGAGAGCGTTGTCCGGCAAGCTCCTCTCCTCCGGCATCATCAGGCTCCGCCGTTCCCTGGCGAGGGCCCGCGTCTGTGCTCCTGGCAGTGGCGGCGACGGCACGGCGAAGCTGCCGTTGGAGACGTGCCAGCCGTGCGGCAATTTGTACTGTACTGGCACGGGGATGCGGTGCCAGTACAGTACAGTACGTCGGCCTCGTCGAGGCTAAGCTGCAACGAGCGCAACACGCCGCCGCCACTGTCGCTGGCCTGGTCATTGTGCGCCATCGTCGGCGGGTTGCGTGGGGAGGTTTGCGCGGTGGTTGGAAGGCGACGGCTAGGGTTGGACGGCGGGAAAGAGAGAGAAGTGCGCGCCACTGGGGTTTTAAGGGAGGCGGCGGACGCGCATTGAAGGCGCGTGGGCAAGGTAGGTGGACGCCGCGTGGCTAGTCGTCGCCCTCGTGGTTTGGGTTTCCGCGCGAGCGCCATTAACGCCGATGACCAAGCTCCCCGCATCGTTTCCGATGCGAACCGCCGCGTCATCTCGCTGACAAGGCGCCCCCACCCGCGAAAACTATCGTTCCGCGAGGCGCCGACACGGGGTTGCCGGCACTTCTATTGGGCTCGGAAAGGTGCCAGCGCTGTTTGGGGTCGCCGGTGTGAGTCTATTTTCGCTTCTGGCCCCCAAATCGCTATCGATGGCGCTATGAGAGCCGCCGGTGGAGATGCTCTTAGGAGGTGTGCCTGGGCGCCGACACCCATATGATCTCGTACTGGGGGACGAGTGGAGATGCTCTTACTCCGAGCAAAAAACTAAGAAGTCGTTTGGTATCCATCATTTCGGCATGGAATCTTGGAATTCATTTTAGAATTCCATAAGTGGGCTGTTTGGTTGCCACAGAATTAGACGTCATTTCATTTAGGAAATCCAGCAAAACGGGGTTATGGGTAAACACGATTCTCTCCATGGAAACCATTTACAAATTGAATATTAAATTCTCCTGTTATTTGCAATTCCTGTGGCAACCAAGAAAATGTACTTACAAGTAAATATATTTATTTCAAAATGCTACAAACTAAATGAAAGCCTGGCTTCCAAACAACTTCCACTCTTTCATTCGGGTTCGATAGCCGTGGCGCGCCAACTGTTTGATGAAATTCCCGACCCAGCAGCCGCGGTTCGCGGCCGACCGCCGGCCACGCGCATGCCGCTGCTGGAGCGCGGAGGGCGGAGGGCGGAGGCTGCCTGGGCTTCGCGCGACAGCGCCATCTAGGGCCCCGCATGTGCAACATCGTCCGCCGGCGCGCCTGGTGGTGGACACGCCGTACCTGGTGGTCGACGACCACGCGCTCTGGGGCCTCAACCTCGGCCACCAGTCCGACCCACAGCGGCTTCCTCCGCGCCGCGGGGTGGGTGCTCGACCTCCTTCAAGACCTGCTGGACTGGTCGCTACATACTCACCTCTCTCGTCGCTGGCGTCGCCGCCATGCTCAACCTCGACAAGCTCGGGGTTGGAGAGGGGCCGCATAAGGTGCATGTCGCTCAACCTCGCTGTCATCAACTCTCTCGTGCTTCTGCGTCAAATTCAGTACTGCACTAGAATTTACACGACCTGGTGCTTCAACTTTTCCAAATTGCTAGTACTGTCAGACTACACACAGTGTTGGAAGTTGAAACATCCAAAGTGGCTCTGTGCACCAGGCTGGATGTAGCGCATCGTGGAAAGGAAAAGTTTCAGGTACCCTTTTCAATAAGGTTAATGGGTAATGGAAGAGGTTCTCACAAATTCAGAGAATTACTTGCTCCATTTTGTTCCGATAACTTGCTCCTCTAGGATCCATCAGAGAAGTATGCAACCCGGCACTCTCGTGGCACTGTATGCTTTGCTAATATTGTACTACTCCTTCAGTCGTCCAAGTCAAATGTACCATCAAAATATACTATAACTTCATGGCTCAAGTCTGATGGAAATATAATAGCAGCCTGAACATGTTAATTTGAAGTAAAAAAAAGATGCATTTAATTGTTATTAACTGTCAATCAGGGGTTTGTGGTCTTGTTCCCACAAAAGAAAAACAGGGCATCTCTCTGTACATATTCTCAAAATTCTTTTCTGGGCTGACCTCCTTTCAGGTTCTTGGAAAAATTAATCCGCAATCACTTTTTTTTGCAGATATGTAGCTGCCCCTTCAGATTCTTATCTTTCTACGTCATCCTTAGTATATTGAAGAAGAAATACACATTGCTGGTTGTAGACGGGTGATTGGCCATCTGGGTAGAAGACCTCAGAGCGCTGCCTCTGCTTACAGCTTGCAGTAGATTTTCCTCAAAAGTATCAGACACTTGGTAATTTGATCAGACAGACCCAATCTCCAAAAGGATCTTCATTCAACTTCGAGTGCCTACTATAAAGGGTATGCAAGGATAGATTGCATGCAATTTTTTTAAGTAACTACCTTTGCTAGTTATTTTTTCTTTTGTGTTAATTCTCTGTGCTTTTGTAAAATAACTTGAAGATTAAATCGCTTAAGTTCTGCTGTTGCTAGACCAAATAATTAAAATGGGCTATAGCTCTTTGGCACAAGAGGATGCCTATTTTAATGAGGACAAGGATCAGCAACTCAGCATGGTACTTTGATCTTACCTCAGATCTGGGGCATTGCATTAGAAGGCTTGCTTGTTCTTCTGCACCCGCATAATGCTGTTTTCTGATCTTTGTTTGGCACGATGCGGATCCTACATATTTCCTCAAAATGTTGCTTAAAGTAGGAAATGTTTTAATCTGGTTATTATTTAGTAACTCAAAAAATGGCTACAAGATTGGCTTCAGCTAGAGTGCCTGGCGAGAAGTCTGTCATCTATTTTTCTCCAAGTACGGTTTGCGAATCTTAGATGAAATCACTGAAGGGTGTGATCTGACCTGGACATTGTTCATCATTAAAGATGTGCCCTCCCTGGACGAGCTATGCTTAACATTATGTTCCTACCTGAAGCTTGATCTCTTTTTTTCTACTGTATGCAGCAAACTTCTATGTTAAATTTTGCAAAAACTTTGCATAGTATAAAAAATATATGTGAAGTTAATAGGCTGTGCTACTGTGTCCTATGACATGCAGGTGTGCGGTCACCTGTGTAAAATGGAAGCGAATGAGAAGAGCACTCTTATTTAGTGAGAAGGTGCAGAATGGAATCTTCGGTTATCTATTCTACAACACCACAGCCTGGCTCTGGCATTCATTATGAGGAGTTCACGGTGAATCTAGAGGATGTGTTCCGGCATCATAGTCGGGCGTGTAAGAGTGCCACCGAAGCCGTTCAGGTCTGTGGACAAAGAGGCAGAGGTCTTCAGGGAAGAATAGAATGACAGACGGGTAGCAAATCTTTGATGCTTCGTTCTTAACTCGTAAGTCTCATTTTGTTCCTCTAAATCATGGGAGTTCTCACTTATGTAGACTGTAATTATGCTGTATTATGTTGTCCAGGAGACCGGAATCATGAGAGCTTTTGAAGCGGAGGGTTAAAATAAAAGTCTCTGCAACTCGGTTATCTGAATCCCTGAAAAGAAATCTCTGCAACTCTGCAAGATGATGGGTGGATTCACTATATGAAGACTCAAGAAGCACCCTTGGAACATTTTACATTCAAGGTAATCACACTCACAGTGCTGCCCATGTAGCAAGTACAGCAGCTTCAGGTCATACATCTGAACACGAGGTGTCGGGCTCCTGGTACTCTGAGTGCAGCACCAGTTAATACAAAGCAGTTCGGGGATTCAGGTTTCCATCCTTGCAGCTCATATGTGATGTCTAAGGTACCAAGTTCTACTACCACACTGGGAATTTTTACTGTTCATTATTGCATTGCATTATGAAATTGCTTTCATCTGCATGGGTGTCCTGTCGTACCTTGTCACACTGGTCTTCAAGGAGCTTTTAAGAATGTCTGTCTCCATAGCAAGGCCTTGCCGCACGCTATAGTTGTGTAGCACCATGGACCTCCACTCTACATATCTTTTGTCTAGTTTTTTCGAGAAAACTCAAAGGACCTTTGCGTTTCATTGCACGGAAAAGATAGGAATTCGTTTACATCCTCCTAGGAGGCAAGTTACAGGTTAAGGAACCAGAAAAATCAGTGCACATCCCAACTGGTAGTTACACCAAGGAAATTTTCTGGAAATTCTGGACCGGATTGAGAGCCAAATCTGATAGTTTCTCTTGTAAGTTCTAACTGTTCTTGCACCATACACTGCCAAAAGACAGCCTATTGAGAAAAAAAAAAGTACACTGACGTTTAATGTCATATATATTCAACAAGTCTAAGGATATATAGTCACGCCAGTTGAGCATGTGCATTAGATCAAATGATGCTTTGGTTATCTTATATTATTCAGTCGATCTTCTAAGTCAAAGAATCCTTCATACTGTCGAACTATACTGTTGCTTCATGTTTTTATGTCCCTGATGAAATAGAATAGCAGTCTGAACATGTGATTTTTGACTCTCAGCTGTCAACCATGGGTCTGTGGTGTTGTTCTCACAAAAGAAGAACAAGGCCTCTCTCTGAATATATTATTATTATTAGATAGCACAAGATGGTTGAGTCAAGTAAAGTTTCTTTGTGCTTTCTTTGCTTGAGACCTGAAGTTAGGATTTAAACGCGAGAAGCTAAAGTCAAGTTGGTTGATTTGCTAGCTGTGGCTCCATCTCTCTTTTGTTCATCTTTTTTACCTGCTTGCTTATTCATTGCAGATTTAGGTTCAACCAGGGTGCTTGACTAAAAGTGCGGCATCTTTTTTTCCGCCCACTAAGGTTGCGAATCTAAATGAAATTACTGAAGGGTATGACCTTACCTGAATATTATTGTTCATCCTTCAAGGCAGCTGCTCCGTAGCCAGAAGGACCTTTAGTTGACAGTACGTTCCTACGGTCCTACCTAAGGATCGATCCCTTCTTTCCACA
>NC_061509.1:276384847-276416180 GCF_022539505.1 Lolium rigidum
AGAGGCGGTTGATCTGAACTAGGCCAGTTTTCTGAAGATGACGACGGTAATCCGATCAGTTTTCTTCCATGTGAAGTTGTACAAGTTGTCGTCCTGAAGCTGAACACTGTGGTTTCCCGTACGTATGGGTGAACAGAGGTGGAAGCAAATGGCACGTCCTGAGGACGTAGGCGGCGCCGTGGACGAGCACGACGCCGATGATGATGAGCATGGCGAAGCAGCTGACAGTGTAGTCAGGTACAACCATACCGGTTGTGGACGCGTTGGACGATCGAGGTCCTGTTTTACGTTCTCAGGTGCGGCGGCCGCGGGTTCGTGGGCATGCCGGTCGCGGCGAGCCTGCTGTACCAGTACGCGGGCATGCCAGGCACCGTGGGCTGCTGGCTTTACTGCAGTTGTACGCCTGCACTGTCGAGCCGTGTTCGTGTTGATGAGCAGAGTATACATGAGATGCAAATTCTGCGGGCTTAACTCGCACACCGCTGCTGTTGTCAGATGGGTGTTTTTTTGTTCCTTCTTGCGACGGCGATCGAGCAGCGAGCAGATAAACTGGATAGAGGCCCGAAGAGCACCTGCCGGTTGATCTGAACTGGGCCACCACGTTTCTGAAGAAGACGGTGGTAATTGTTGGCATAAACCCTGCACTTCGAGTTTTTAGTCATTTTATTATTCAGTTTCATCAGTCTAGCGCCAGGGTTTAGACCTACTTAGGTGGCTACACGATTCCTCCTGGGATGGTGCGAGATCCATGGATCGTGGAGTATCACCACGTTCTCTTGTAATACAGAAAAGAAAAAAAAAAGGAAAGAAAGAACAGAAAAGCGGGGCAGTTTTTACAGCACAAAATCAGCGTGTCAATCTCTGAATCTTCCCTCCCCTGTTCTTCGTTCCAGAGCGAGCTGAGAGATGGAGGGCAACACTGATCCAGTCTGATTCATTCCTTGTTGTTGTGATGTCGGAGAAGCTGTCGTGCTCAGCTCAGCTGTTGTCGTGGATGGATGGACAGAGGTGCAAGCAATGACATCGCACAGGACGCGCATGGCGCCGCCGAGGGCGCGCATGGGTGTCTTGAGCACACGTGACACGTCTGGCCGCGATCGCTGTTCCGTCTTCCGTGGGCATGCTATTCGCGGCGAAGCCGTACTAGCTCGGCAGTGGGCATGGCGGTCGCTGCGAGGCTGTAAGCGGGCTTCCCAGGGCCACCGTGGTCCGTGGGCGTGGCAGGGCTGACGGGAGTTCGGTGGAGTCGTCGTGTCCTCGACTCCTGGAACGCCAGGACAGACGCTGCCGGCCGAGGGCGAGCAGGGCGGACGCAGTCGCGGCGAAGGCGGCGCAATGACGAGCGTGCCGTCTCCGCGGATGGTCACTGCTCGCCGGACGAAGACGCATGCCGCGCTGGAGAGGAGGCCCAGAGAGAGGCGACAGGCGTTCCACGCGGCCATGTCGGTAAACGAGGCGGCGCCTTGTTGCGACAGAGCGTGGAGGATGTCGACGACGATCTCGGCCATCACCACCGGCTGACGGAGCGCGCGCGCGGAGAAGGGCGGGGAGGCAACCGTGCCATCGGTGAGGGAAGCGATCAAGGCGGCAGAGCACTTGATCGTGAGGTTGCCGGTGGCCATGTCGCTGTCCACACGACACACATGGGGATGGGGCGGAGGCGACATCATCACCGTATCTAATCCATGGAGTTCTTGAGCACACATTTTGAGGAGGGAGTACGAATGTGGCTGCTGCTTCTGTGTAGATAGCAAATGGTTTGGCTTCCAAATATGAAATAGGAGTACGTACAAGTATGCATCCATGAACAAACACGTACTTGGGCTTATGTATTTTTTTTTTCATCACAACATATAGTACAACCGTCCGGAAAAAGATGTCACGAAGTTATTTAGATTTGCATGTATCAATACACTGCGAAACATCTAGATACATGCATATCTAAAAAAAATTGCGACATCTTTTTCCATACTTTTTTAGAAGAAAAAAAAGTGGAAACATGTCGTTCCATTAACCAGCCAGTATGCTTTAAGATCATATAACCAGCCAATGGAAAAAAGAACCATTGAGTTCACACACACACATGTTATCTGTACCGGCTACATCAATGGTGGGCTGCTCTCACACAATACATACATAGCCCAAGCCACAGGAAGAATAACCACGAAAATTCATGATATATTCGACACACAATGCACATAACACATAGGCTCCTTGTACATGATATGCCTCATGCCTGCTGCCGCTTCTGCTTGGGTTCCTCCGGGTGTTACGGATGCAGATGGAGTCAAAGGTGTCGCAGACGCTGGGCGGCGGAACAGATGGATTTGCCCCAATTAGTCAAGCATAGGTGCACCTCCAAGGACAGAACCTGCCAGTTTTCTTTTAAAAAAACTTGTGCTGCAAAAATATCATTATGTATGGCGCCATAAAAAACTGACAAGCTCACGTGGTTGTATAGATTTAGCAGTTAATAACATGCAGGTCTATTGGGTTAGTATATTCAATTGCCAAACAGCCAATGTAACAACATGAAGCCCATGTATGTGTTCAAAAATATTGACAAATGTCAAAGAAAATTTTTCCACACCAATAGACATATGATGTCATGCCTAACTCTCTCAATACTTGTATTTAAACTACTAGATCTAAGACTGGAAGCATATAAACAACTGAATATATGCCAGGGCATTAGTAAATTCATTATCTAACTCTAATGCTGTTGTCTTAAACAAGCATGAGAATTAAAATATCTTCAAGCATTAAGCCCAAGAGATGGTAGCTAATAATAACCAAGACAGCTAGTGGACACTTCAGTTAAGTACCAGACAGTTCCATTACATGGCGTGCAGTGCAGGTCATATGTGAGGGAACACTTGAGAATACCAAGCTCAAGATTATAGAAGGAATTTGTGAACAAGATTTTACGTAGAACTACAACATTCCGATTGTCATCTCCTTCATAGTAACAGAAAAAGAAGCATCAAAATGTAAGTGAAAATAGTACAGAACTATAAATAAGCGGCTAGCAGAAAGAACAAGAGGAAACTTACAATTGTCATGTCTTTGTCAATAAGGTCTTTTTTCCGCTAAACTTGGTGAACCTTTAAGCTTGCATGGCTGAGATACTCTGCAAATGCCAAAGGTACAAGAACAATCACAACTATTTATGTAAAATGGGCATCGGTGTCTCTCCTAATCTGAAAGTATTGTATGTGATCAAATCAAAATGGCTGACAGTAACCTACCTAACAATACTTTCAAGCGGGTGATATCTATGGAACAGGCAGTATGCTTTAAGAGCGTATAACCAGCCAATGGAGAAAAGCACGGCCAAAAAAATTGTCCAACGGTTAAAATCCAACCCTTTTCCTACTCATCAAACCCAGATATGCCTCGTAGACAATAAGCCTAAGAGAATACTATTATGTGTTTAGTCCTCCCACAAGTCATAACACTATGTTCAGCCTTCCTCAGTCAACTGTCTACTCTGTAACTGCAATTAATATTTGGCAGATCTATTTCACAAAGAACCTGCCAAAGTATGCCCACATTCTATGGTTCCGGGGATTCGTTTTCTTAACCACAATATAGGCAGTGCATATCTGATATGTCCACAAACTCCTAGTCATTGATCAAAAGTTTAAACAACCCACCCACCCAAATGCCACATAAGCAATAAAGCATCAATAAGTCTATTCATAGTTCAACCAAAACCATAAACAAAACTAAATAATAACATATATTCATAGTTTAAAGCATCAATAAGTCTATTCAGAGTTTAAAGCATCAATAAGTCTATTCAGAGTTTAAAGCATCAATAAGTCTATTCAGAGTTTAAAGCATCTATAAGTCTATTCATAGTTTAAAGCATCAATAAGTCTATTCAGAGTTCAGACAAAAGCATACAGTAAATCAAAATCATAAAATACCTGCAACATAGTGCAAGGGAAGTACTTCTAACAAAAAAATGAAAGAGGAATTGTACAATTTTGTACTCTTCGAGTTGACATGTGCATTAGTGCATACTAATACACTTGGGCTTAACAAAATTCTACAATTGGATCAGTGCAAACTGTCTTAACACCATAATCTGTTGAAGTCTGACTCTGGTAAGAGTTCTGAAGACATGATATTTTGAAGGAAAAGATATAACTCAGATATTAGACAAAATTTACCAATTTCACGAGCACAATTAACAAACATACATGAATAATTTCCGTCCAAACCTCTACAGGGAGAAGCAACCCTCTAAAAAGTATGGAAATATTGCATGCACTCACTGAATCGCTAATCGGATAACTTTAATCGCCTAGGCAGCATGGTTTTCAAGGCGTCGCCTAGGCCCCCCCCCACCCCCCACCCCCCGCTTTGGAAATCAACCGCTTTAGGCGCCTAGGCGTTCATCGCTTAGGTGTCAGAGCGCCCCCAACCACTCTAAGACGCCTTAGCGCCTTTAAAACCATGATAGGCATTACTGAACAATCCTCGATGGCCTAATATCTTCTCCTGACATAGTTAGATAAATCCGGAAGTAGCTATAGAGATATTTCAAGAAAGGAGATTGTTTGCGAAACCGTTGCATCCCAAGTTGACACGTATGTCAGTCACAATGAATATGGCTTCCACTCCCAGCTACAATTCGGCTACCAATTTCACAGCAAACACGATCACAAAAAAAAAGCAGATAAGAAGAGCACTTCACCCTGAGCTGTTGTCCATTGTTGAATTGAGTACAAATGGGATCGTGACCCTAATTAAGAACTACTCCCCCATGGTGAAGCTGAGATTACTGCATCCTCAGGAAGAATGCAAAGCTTGCACCTAAGAGAACAAGATATAGTTTGATTCATTAAGGTAAAGAGACTTGCTTATATACACTCTGCATTGCGTATACTTGCCAATTTGATTAAAGTAGTAGAAAAAAATGTAAGGCAGGTGCTCCAAATATCCAGTTTATTACTCCTCACCGAACATGCCATGACAGCCACAGAAAATGGACACTGGGCAGTCTGCCTGAATGTGAGCAGCTGGGCGCAATAACCTGCACTAACAAGTGCTTGTACAATTGGCTTGGTGCAGTCCGTGAAATAACACTATATTAGTTTACTAGGTCAGACAGCATGTAACTACTCGGGAATCTATCAGCAATATTCAAGCGGGAAACAACATGTAGAAGCTGTAGAAGAAGCCTTCATTCGGGTTTCAGTTTTACTACCTATCTGAAAAAAGAGAGTTTCAGAGGTAGTAGAAAACAAAATGACTAGTGCTTGCAAGAGTCAGTGCTGATAGTTTTACATTTGACCCCTGAACCTCTAATCGTCTACCAACTGAAAAATGCGGAACTGACAAAGGATACCAGCTAGTATGATCAACGTTTTCGAAACTGTTGCATCCCACGTGTTAGTCACAATGAATATGATTTCTCAGCCACAATTCGGCAACCAATTGCAAACCAAAACACAATCCAGAACAAACGGTAGATAATAGCACTTCACACTAATTTATTTCCTATGCATTGCATAACAAAATTTACATCCGTCGAGAACCAACCTGAGGTTGGGTGGTTAGGAGGGTGGTTGTACCCCCAGCCCACCAGAGTTCAAACCCCAGGTTTGACATCTGTGTGTCTCATAAAGGCGGAATATTCTTTCAGTGGGAGGCGACGTTCCCGTCGACAGCGAGGCGCCTGTGGTGACTTCGTCGATTTCAAGATCCAATCCGCCGGCTCGGTCTTCCGGAGGTGCTCATAGGGGTAGGGTGTGCGTGTGTGCGTTCAAAGGGGTGAGTGTATGCGCGTGTATGTGAGCGCCTGCGTTTGTACTGTGTTTCTCAAAAAAAAATTTACATCCGTCAAGGCTGGCAAAAGCATACATCTACTGCCTACACACATGAAGGGGGAGAAGATATACCTCACAGGCAGTAGCAGCTCGGATTGGTGGCCAGAAGCAGCAGCACCTTAGGGACATGGCTGGCGGCAGCAGCTTGGGCGCGAGGTCGCCCAGGCAGAAGCTCCAGCTGGACCGCCTACAGCAGCAGCTTGGTCAAGCGGCCACAGGCTCGTTCCACCGTGCCTCCCGACGCCATCCCTGCGCCACGGCGAGCCACTCTCGGCGGGAGCGATCACACGCCATTCTGAATCTATTTTGCTCCAACAATAAGCTGCAGCAATTGACTTAAATTATCAAACATGCACAGCTAATCTTTTAGTTGTAGGCAACAATCTTGACTTGAATAATACGAGAAGTATGAAAAAAAAATAGAGTGGAAGCATTTTAGTGCCTATGGAATCAGGTCCAAAATATTACACTTGTGGTTGCTGTAATACTATGAATAAATATATACTGTGGAATGTGGATGTACTGCTATTGACTATATGTATACCTAGAGATAGTATTGCTATTTAAGTCGAGTCAAGATCAATATAATTTTGTCAAGTGCGAAACTAAATCCAGCAGCTATTGTTTTTCAACTTGTCAAAATAAACAAACTGGTCACAATGCTTTGTAACAAAACCCACGCACAGACATGAGACCAGCCCAACAGCACATTCACATGTTAGTGCCATTGCTACACATGTATGTTGTCATGCGACACTAACGGCTTGGCATGACTAACCTCCATGAACACATACACTCTAATTAGCATGCTCTTATTCCTAATTAGCTAACACACTACTAGCTAGCATCTGATCATCTGTATGTCAGTACAGACTGCCGCAGCCTACGGTGTGTGCTAGCTCGGACCACCCAACTAAATGCATGGAGGAAAACATAAACATGATGAACAGCTCATCTAACTCCAACAAATTTGATCCATACATGCATATATGCTTCTTTCTACTGCCTACACCTTCAACTGAACAAAAGAAACAAACTTCAGCAAACTTTAGCAGCATGCACACAAGAATTTTGTATTATTTTGTTCATACTTTTTGGAAGAAGTACTACAGATGGTGAAAACTGTTGAAAGATAAACAAAATGTAAATACATGTGACGTGAATAATAACAGCACCTCTTCATATACCGCATAATATTGTGGATATCTTGCACGGGCACCACCAAAAGCTTCTTGCCATGTGCCTATCAGACTGGGTATCTTCTCTTTTACAGGATAATCAAGGCTACAAAACAAAAAAATAAATCAAAAATGAAATCTTATTATTTAAATGGAAGGACAAGAACTGTGTGGACATACCTTTTTCTTAACTATCTTCACCATTTCATGGAGTATATCCCTCTCGGCAACATGCATCTGAACAAAATCTCCACAGGTTTTAATCAGCATCTCCAGCGACTAAGAAAAGGGAAATAAATGAAGTAGTTCACTGCAAGTTTAATCAGTGCCACTGGGACCCATCCGATTCAATTCGATTACAGAACCAGTCAACAAAATTTAACTAACCACTAACAATATGCTACAACAGATAAAGAGGTAAGAGACGAGTGCACTAAAACTATAAGGCTTATAGTGTTTCAGCAAGGTCAAGGTTAAAGAAGCTAAGAGATAAAAAGTTCATGTTACACAGCCAATTCTGTTCTCCCTCCTAAATTCTACTATTTTCCTGCCATGCCCATCTTTTACAAAGCTGTAAGGATTTGCATGAACGAGGTACGAAACTTGAGAAGACTTTTTTACCTAAACGACTCTAAAGATCCAAAATCTTAACAAATATTGCATTCACCGTGACCATCTCACCCATCTCATAGGATGCTATTAAAGCATGAAGTCATTTAAGAAATGATGAGGTTGCAGCTGCTGATCAGGGTCTCACATGAGTGATTCTACAAATTGTATCATTAAGTTATTACTATGACTACCATTAGCATTATAACACAGCACTCAGCAGCTCATCACTGTAGCTGGACCATAATTTAGGTTCTAACCAATTAAACAATCACAAATATAACCTCTAAAGGCATAATGCGACAGAATAAATATTGAGTCATTGATCAATTCATATGCAAGTAATACCAAAATATTTGAACATATGCAGTAGTCCAAACTTTAACACTTACAGAAAGCACGATCAGGAGATAGGACGGCTAGACGGTCGGTTCCTAGAACTAGTGAGCATCAACACTTCAATCAACTCTTGAACTAAATGAATGATTTAAACCTAGAACTGAATACTTAAGATCGAAATCACTATGGTGATTACAATATAAACCTAGACCATAATATAGAATCAAATCCATGGCCATTATGAACATATCATTAAAACCCTGGAATGGAATATTAATGAAATCTTATGCTCCACATATTAAACCTGAGAAAAATCCTTGTGATACATCTTATAAATAAGACCATAAGTGTGATTATCAACCACTTATCTATATAATTAAGACCCAACCTTGAGGAGAGTAATATTTACTCTAGGTATTTCATAGGATTATGAGACCATAACACTTGTTAGTTTTAATATGAGTTATCATCAAACCTACAAAACTTTAATAAAATGTTGCTCACATGAAATATTATGCAAGTGATTAATTCCTCAAATGGAAACCAAGACATAATAACAGTTTCTGAAAAACTTTGAGATTAAAGTATCCACTCTCATAATTCTAAGCAGAATTGATTGCATAGTAAAAAGAGAATTAAAGGGAACATATAAAATTCATGATTAATTGTTATTTTGAGTAAATTCCTAAATATGTAATATAATCTCATCTAAAATGTTTTGTCCAAATAGAAATTGGGGAAATAGTAGTCAGGAAACTAAATCTTGATTAAAACAACATAATTGAAATAATTACAAACAGTATTGGATTCAAGTATGAATTCAAAACAGAATTCAAAACAAGAAATAATAACATAAATAAATAAAAGAGAAAATGGGGAAAAAACCTTACCAGACTCACCTGGCCACCGCAGCCCACCACCATGGCCCAGCAGTAGCCCACCAACACGGCCCAAGACACAGCCCAACGCCAACCCACTTACCCCTTCGTTTAAAAAAAACTGGGGAGGCGTCGTCCTCATCCCTTCCTGGCGCATGGTGGACACCACGACGCCGTGGCCTGCTTCTCCTCGTCGCTGGCAGTTCCTCCTCGACCGACGTCGTGACGAGGCACAGTTTGGCGCGGTATAAAAGCCCCACGACGAACAGCAGCTTCCGATTTTTCCCCCTCTGATCCAATTCCGCCCCAAACCGAAACCCTGGCCGCCCTAGTCTCCATTATCGCCGGTGAACGAGACCTCCCCGAGCCAATCCAAGTACACCAGAGCAACCGCCATCCTCGACTTGCTACGCCCACGGAAGGAATCGAGCCGCCGTGCTCGAAATCGACGCCGACGAGCTCATCTTCCCGAAGGCCGGCGACACCAAATTCCGGCAAGTCGGACTTCCCCTTGCTTCGCCGACCATACCAGCATGCTCCTGGTGAGCTCCTGAACCTCTCAGCATCTTTAACTCGTCCGATAGCGTTCTGTACCGTTTTCGCGCCGATCACCCGAGTCCGCCGCCGCGGCACCTCACCGTCGGCCGAGCTCCGGTGACCCAAAAATGGCGGCGCCACCACCAAACTGATTCCCTCGGCGCACTGCGTATGGTGGTGTGAGTAGATCATCCGCGCACGCCCTGAATCATCAGCGATTGCCGAATTCCGCGGGCCACCGTGAGCCCTAGACATGAACTGGATTTTGACCAGTCCATGCTCACGTGGCAGCCAACGTGGACCACTGGCCCACTGGTCAGTCTCTGCGTGTAGACTAGCCCGGGTGCGTTTAGCATTTCGTTTTCGTTTTAATTCAAATCCAAAAATCTCTGCAACTTCAAATAAATCTAGAAAATTCATAAAAGCTCAGAAAAATAAATATATGATATCAAAATTCTTATAAAAGAAAATTCTATCCAATAAAAATATAAAATGAAATTTTTATTTTTAATAAAAATTTAATTATTTAATACTTGTTATTTAAGCCTTAATTTTAATTCTAAATTCAATTAAAATTCAATAATTAGTAAAAATTTCCAAAAGTAAATAAAAACCAGTAAATATATAAAGAAAACATTAAAACTATTTTTTCTTTATTTGTTATTTTGTTAAATCTTTATTAGAGAAATTTAAACCCTAATTAGTAAATTATTTAAAAATAATAAAAAGCCAAATTTAATATTATTTTACTTTGAAGTTATTAATAACTTCAACTTTATTAATGAAGTTATTAACTTATGAACTAAATAATAATTATGCAACCCTAGTCCATATGGTAGAAAACTAGGAACTCATCATTTCATGTGTAATCCTAAAACCCTAATGCCATTTAGACCCTAGTTCCATTATTACATATGAACCCTAAATGGTTCCAAACCTAAAACCAAGTTATCATGTGATCTTGGTACCTTCTTTCAAATCATAAGAACCATAGTAGCAACTAAATACTTGTCTTGGCCAGATAAAATGTAGAAGACCTATCACTAATTTATGGGTATCCCATGTATTCATCTTCATCAGACCTAAATAATCAAGTTGGGTTAACCAAGTGTAAACCCTAGATCCTATTACCCAAATCGATCATCCTTATTTATCCCTATTTAGCATCACACCATCGTGATGAACTCTATATAGCAACCATGCTTAATATTTGGTATCAATTGCCATACACCCTAAACCCTAATAGTGTCACATGGTTATAAATCACCTTATTTAGGAACCAATGATTCTTTAATTGATGAATTCAAAAGTAAAACCTACACAACCTCAACCTTAATTGTAATACTTCTTATTATTTAAGAAGTATGTTCTTCAAAAGTTATTCTTTTAAAATATATAATAAGTAATCATCAACCATGCAATATTAGACTTAAAATTGACAACTGCTCTTTACTTATTATACAACTACTATTTCTGGGTGTGCATGATTGTTACTATGCATTTTACCACCTGCTTATGATTCTAAAACAACACAACCCTGAATAAGAACCTTGTTTGTGAATCACTCTAAAAGTGCGACACACCCTGAACTAATCATCACAACTCACTGATCCTAAATCATCGGGGTTAGGTCACGCTTAGAACGATTGAATCGCATACTTATGCATTATTGCATCCTTGCCAATCTTTTAAACATCGTCCTTACCGGACGATGATGCCATTTCAGAATTTGGAGTTATTGCGTATCGAAGACCTTGCCTGCATAATCTTGCAGTCAAGAAAGGCAAGTTCATCGCTTGCTCATGCCATTTGAGTATCTTTATCACATTACCTGCAAAGTACTATGATTATCACTATTGCATAAAAACCAAAACCACTATTTTCATAACTATGAATATGACTATGTGGTTGGCAATGGAACCATGGATTGTGTTGATATGGTGGAGGTTCCATTGCAAGGGTTTATATCCATCTAGGATTAAACAACAAATGTCGTCCAGATGATTCTTGTGCCGTAATACCCGTGTTAACCATAAGATCCGGAGTGGGACGGAGTAGTCAAAAGTGTTTCCACCTCTCGTTCATCAACGGATACGCTTTACCGTAGTACACTTGTAATCCAAGGGGCAAGCGTTGAGGCTGGGGAGTCCTAAGTCCCCACGGCATTGTCCGTAGTACACTTGTCGCCCGAAGGAGCAAGCGGTGAGGCTGGGGAATCCTAAGTCCCCACGGTATTGCGGTCTATGATGGGTTGCAGCTGCCAACGTAGGAATGTATGGTAGAGCCCTGCATTGACGTCGTGGTCGGGGTCCACCCTGAAATCTATGGGAATAATTGGAACGGCGTGGACCCAGGGTCGGAGTTTGCAACAAAGGGTGGGTGTTCGAGGTAGAGGAGGAACATGATTGGCTAGACCTTATACCGGGCCTCACACCAAAGGAAGTGTGGACGGGTCATTCCCGGTTGGCACCAAGGTTAAGATCTCTTATGGGTAAAGCAACACACCTCTGTAGAGTGTAACAAACCGTGACCCGTCACTCCCCGTTCCGGATATGGAATCGCGAACGCTGCCGTAAAGGAACTCCATGAAGTTCTAGTAAACCGGTGAAGGCCGACTTGGACATAGTTCTTCCGAATAAAAGCAACCTTTTGAAGAAATGGTTATGAAAACCTGCATTGGTATTAGACTTTCTGGTCTAATGCTGTAGCTAGTGCATTAAACACCTCTTTCCTATAATGAACTTGTTGAGTACGCTCGTACTCATCCAACTCTTAAATCCCATGCTTAGATATGGAGGCATCAAAGAAGGATCTATAGTACAACTCGAAGACTGAAGAGTCAACAACTACTTCAAAGGACGGGAACCTACCAGAAGAGTCATATACCACATTCCCCATGGAGAAAACCTAGATAAAGCAGTAGAAGGGAACTAGCTCCCTAAACCTAGCTCCTATTTAGCTAGAATCTATTCTTAGCCTCTATAGCTAGTTAAATACTCTACAAATAGAGTTCGTGATAAGTCTAGACTACGAGTCGTTCTTCTGGAGTTTATTTGCAGTTTTACCTCATTTCAAAGTAGGAGGCTGTGATGATCTTATGTAACAGAGTCAATGTTGTAATTCTATAGACATGCCTTGGACCCGCATATGTTTCTGTTGTACCACTCTGAGCGATATAATACTAGTGGAACGGTGTTTCATTGGTGTTATATCAGACTTGCATACTACACCATGCAGTGGTATGCCGGGTCACCACAGCCCTCTCCCACGTCGAGCAAGCATCCCACATGTAGCGCCCGCGTGAAGAAGCCCGGCTGCTCCACGCTGGAACTCGCGGCGGAGGGCGGCGGTGGTTGGCGGCGGAGGGTGGCGGTGGTCGGTGGCGGCCGGCGTCGGGGGCTATGCTCGACGGCGGCGCAAAGAAGGGAGGCGGCGGGCCGAACGAGAGGTTGTTTCGGTGGGGACTTATGGTTTCAACCCGATTGGCGAATTTATACACAAGGCAATGGGGAATTTCGAAACAATGCACGGTCTTTTTTGCAAAAATGTTGCGCGCGAATCTCCAGCGTATCTGACGGGACGGATTGAGTGCGGGCGCCATAAGATCCACTCGATGTCATTATCAGTTTCCTTGTGAACAAATACAGTCGTGAGAGTTCTTGCCCTCGCCCCATGACCCACACCGTCAACACCCAAGATCGACTTCCGTCCCCTATGCATCTGTCTGAAACTATTGCCAACCTACCCTCCCCACCACGATAACCACCAGGCAGAAACCAAGAGAGGTGTTGGCAACCAAGAAGCATGCATGTTCAGCCTCTTCCAAAGGGTAGAAGCCAGCCGCCGGCGACGGCGACTGGCTCCTAGTCTTTGCTAAAAGCTCTCTGAACCTACTTATGGAAGATGTGTCTGGAGCAGGGTTTCAGATTTGGACTTGCGGAATTCTAGGTTTCGGATCGGGAGCAAGGGTGGGGGGAGTCGCCGGTTATTGCAATATGGTTCTTGCGTATAATGTTTTTTCCCTTCTAGCGAGCTGCCTGTGCCCCAGTTTCACACCAGTAGACCGGAAGCGGATCCACACTTTACTCGCACCGATGGGCTGGCGCAAATGCAGCCCAGCGGTTGCCCGACGGGTTGAACCGCCCACCGGAGGCCCATCCCTCGTGGCCCACACGCACCAGAATCCCCCAATAAAACCATAACACGCCAACCGCCTTCTCTTCTCCATTTCCCCCTTCTAGATCTAGCCGCCACAGCCCTAGCAGCGCAACGATGGAAGCGCGCAACAGCTTCTCCGCCCTCGGCTACCTCGATGGCGACACCACCATTGGGGCCCACCGGGCGGCGCTCCTCGGCCTCCCTGCGGCACTCCTCGGCACCAACTCCTCCGCCCTCGGCCTCTACCTGGCGCCCGTCAGCGCCTCGTCCTCCGCCACCCTCGGCCTCTACCTGGCGCCCATCAGCGCCTCGTCCTCCGCCGCCCTCGGCCTCCCCTCGGCGCATGTCGGTGCCTCCTCCTCCTCCCCCTCCATCACTACAGGAATTCCGATCTATTGCAACAAAATCTATTGCAATGCCAATTTTTTGTTGCAATAATTCACGATATTACCACAAAGTTTGGTTTTGCGGTAATAGGAGCGTGTATTACCACATGTTTTACAGCATTGCATTAACCTAGGAAATTGTTGCGACAGAGGCTAGTTAGTGCAACGAAATGACAGTTCGTGGCAATAGTCTAGATATATCGCCACAATTTTATTCCATTGCCATACAATCCTTTTTTTGTGGCAATACAACATAGGTATTGCAACAAAATGACAATTCGATGCAATATCTTGGGTATATCGCCACAATTTCTTTTCATTGCCAGAGGGTCTTTTTTTGTGGCAATAGAAAATACATATCGCAACAAAATTTTCTATTTGTGGCAATACAACATAGGTATTGCAAAAAAATGACAATTCGATGCAATATTCTGGGTGTATCGCCACAATTTAATTCCATTGCGAGAAGGCGGCCGAGGCCAAGAAGTCCACGGACGCGGAATTGACGAGGGCGGCTGAGGCCAAGAAATCCGTGGACGCGGAATCGGCGAAGGCCGCTGAGGCGAAGAAGGTCGCTGAGGCAGATGAAAGGACTTCGAAGCCATGAACCTTCTGCATGATTTTCAAATGATTTCTAAAATTCTATTTCAAAACTAGTTTTGCTAACCTAAGTCTACATCAAGAAACACGTGATCCTGGACACGTGACCAAGTTGAATTGGGACTACGCGACCGAGAGGCGTCGCCAACACCATGATCTCCCACCGTCCGCTCCACGCCGTCCCCATGACCAAAGAGTGAGACCACCACCACCAACACGTTGCCCGCCGTAGAGCAACATGTGCAGTACACCTTCTAGGGCTGCCGCCTAGACTTCCGAGGGCGGCGCGGGCAGCTAGGGTTTGCCCGGTCGTCACCCGCGGGGGGCGACCCGGAGTGAGCTAAGCGTTTTTTCTCAATTCATAACGCTCTGAAATATTATTTTTAGCAGCATATATATTTCATATAGCTCTGAAATATTATTTTTCTTATTTATTTAATTATTGTGAACATTTTGTCCAAAAGAATTACTTTCCCACCACCTAATTAGCGTATAATAATGTAGTTTGTGCCCAAAAAATTAACCTCCCGCCAAACGCCTAATTATTCTCCGTCCGAATATTTTGTTCCCACCAAAAAGTAGGCTATTTAACCTTCCCCTAAACGCACTCATACGTACTCCCGATTTGTACTCTAAACCAAAAATCACGGTGTCATTATGGTGGCGATTGGATCTGACCTCTCGTCTTCGTCCGTGCTCACGGTGTCATCGCGGCGTCAACACATAGAAGCACGCCGGCACAGAGAATATCTCAGGTTATTTCTCCCAATCTCCCAATCCCCTCCCATCGTAGAACCACATCGGCGAGTGCCGCCGTGCCGCGCGCTTTGTCCCATCGTACAGCCGCATCAGGTATATGATAGATTTGCATTAGTTCTATTGCAACTCATCTCAACACATCTGTTAGATTTAGCCGCATCACGAAAGGGGAATGGGAGTTGAGCTGTGTGGTCTTGGCCGATTGGGTGTGGGCCGAGTGAGAAGGTGGTGCGGGAGATCGGCGACTGGCCGGAGCGCCAGCGACCCGGCGTGGCACTTCTTCAGTAGGCAGTAGCGCGGGCAGTTTCACACTTCGCCGTCGCTGCTTCTGTTTACATGTAAGTATAAATTAAAACAAGATCAGCTACTCCAAGATAATAGAGCCATAATCTTCAAGGAATGGCTGATCGCAATAGCATGAAAAAAAAAGATCATCAAGATAGGAAGTTTTCTTCTGAATCCCAGCCATGCACAGAGTATATATGAACTTTGAGCCTAATGGATTGCCCAATATATGATTACTTTGAGTTTCCACCTTCGATTATCAATTCTCGTCCTTTCGATACAATAGTGGCCAAACAACTTTCTATATTGGAGGAAAACAAGCTCACTTATTGTTTCTATCAGATATTTGGTTTGATTTTGAAAGCACAGTCTGCAAAAGTACACTTGCGATCATGATTATGCACTAAATATTCTCTGGCAAATAGTCAATATAATAGTGTGTAATCTTTTGGATGGAAATATTGAAGATAATCGTAGAGAACATACCCAATATTTCCAGGTTGTTTTATCCGCAAGTGATGCCAGTGTACAAACAGTACCAATCGGATTCATAGATGTCCATAGGATCCAACAGAAGAAATCAACGCTATAAATACGAAGAAAAAACACAATTAGGTGATAATCTAGCTAGCCAACTAGGGTATATACATGAAAGTCGACAGAGAACAATGGGATGGGGGATCAAGATGGGTCATGGAACTGACTCAGGAATCAATAGAACGTATCATCTTGCAATGTGTGATCTGGAGACCTCGTCGTGTTCATTGCGTCACAAGATTACTCATGGGAGCAATCCAATATATGCAATCCACCTGCCAAAATGCTGCTGTCTATTGAGTAACATTAGCAAGAATGATAAAGTAGGATACGGATATGCTTTCGTTGGTGATCTTCCTGTAGGTTTTCCAGAGTTAAAACTAGATTCCTTTTTAATACGTTTTCGTGCTATATGTACTTTTGTATTTTTTTTCTATCAGATTAAGCTTGGACTTCAAAACTATTCAATTATAGTTGAACATTGTGTCGATTGTTAGAGATGATATGTATTGTTGAAAGTTCTGACGCTCTGTCTTCTTATTCTTTCAGAAATATCATCAGCTCCTGATGTCTGTTTAGCAAATACTGAATTTTAGTAGAGGAATCTCAAATCATCGAACATGTTATATTCTTTGTGGTACCACCGGCGGAAACAAACTGTGATCCATTTAGCTTGTCCAATATTTTGTTGGACAGAAATACTATCATACTCATTCTTGCATCCTTTTATTCCAAAAACATAACTGGCTGCGTATTAAGCAAGAGCAATAATATAAGACATTTAAAAAAATTGTTTCCAAGATATTGAAGGGGTGAAGTATGCATCCGCGCCAAGTAAGAACCCCTCCCCGGTTCACGATCTGTTGTACCGGACGGCTTCACCTCGGTTCCTTACGCGTGAACCACCATTGCCATTTCAGAGCTGATGCTCCTGAGGTCGAGGACCAACTCTTCGACAAAGCAAGCGACCCCGCCCTCGTGCACTCCGATCCAAAGTCAGTGGCCTAGTGTGGTTTTCGATCCAACAACTTATGTGAGCTGCAGCCCGAGTCAAAAGCACTTAAGTCATCCTGCTGCTGGTTTAGCATGCTCTTGTTTCTCCCTGTGCATATTTGGTATGGTGTTGTTCATTTCAATGTTAAACTGAACATGTATCATGCCCCTTGCTTCAATAGGTGTGTTAAGACCCATTAGGATCCTTTGACACACATACATGCTTGTGCTTGTTTCTCTACATCTCACACATGCTTCCTTATACTGATTCTAGTATCTAGTAGTATTAGAAATTATGGCCTTGTTTGACTTGTCATTATATATAAGTGTTGCATGTTTGTTTTCTTCATTTCAGAACAAGAGACTGAAGCTCCTTATGCTCGGGTTAGTGGAAGACTCCGTGACATTCACAAGTGGATCTTTGTGACCAAGACTAGCAGGGTTGCGATTGACCGTGGGTGGACCAGTCATCATATCTAGGCGTAGGCTGCAGAACAACAGTAGCTGGATCCTATGAAGTCTCATCAACCGGATGAATAACTCTCCATAAGTTGCCATTTAGTTTTTCGTTTTCAATCCATGAAAAATTCTATCCATGGCCTAACTAAGAAATGTAGGGTTCAGGGTACATCTTGTCTCACGATTTATTTCCTCCGCCATAAGATGCTTCTTCTTTATACTGATTTCTTCTTTATACGAACTTTTTATACTTCTACTTAACTTATTGTTATCATACTATAGTCATATGTAGTACATTCTTAGATCAATTAGATTACTTTTAACCACCTAACACTGTTTCTAGATATTAGTTTTCTTTTGTACAGTTGTAATGTATATAATGTGTATTTTTCTTGTGCCAATTTAAATTTATATTGCTATAAAGTCACCCAATGCTAAAATTAGATCATGTATTTATATATATGTATATATATATATATTGGTAACCACAAATTTCATTATAGCTTAATTAAATTGTACAATCAAATAAATATCTTAGGTGTGGTTCTGCTTAATTATTAGGTACCTATACTTATAGAAATTTGTAACCATTGGCAAATTTATCTTGCATGTTAGATTATGTAGTAAGTTCACAACATGTGCATGCTTTGTACATGGTATTGAAACTATATGTAGACTATAATAACACGCGATGAACATGAAATTACCTTAGATATATCATATGGTGTATGCAAGTGCCCCCTAGTTTTTCAAACAATTTTAGCCATAGGATGGACACCCCTTTGATCCAATGGGCTTTTGGACACCTCTAGAATTTTCATAGGACTCTCCTCAGTCATTTATGAGTTCATCAAGTCTTGCCTTAACCAAAATCCCCATATATGAAAGGAGTTTGAGTAAATCACGTCACATATTTTCGGGTTTCCGAAACTGTCTTTGTACCCTTCAGTAATATGGCCACTAATAGAGCATCAGGATTCCGATTGGGACGAATTTTATTTCTAAAAGCAAGAACAAAAAATTCCCCACAACTTTATCAATTCACACTTTTTCATTTGATATTGTCTTCGGAGCCTATCGTGGCCATATTCGAAGAAAGTAATGCAGATCACGAAAGTCGAGATTTCGCCATATGACCGGTTTCCTTTCATATTTGCCTATTTCCAACACAACAAAGTATAAAATAAGAACGTGTGCACTTTTGCAACTATTAATAGGTTAGTCTCAATGAATATAATAAAGTTTCAATATAATAAAGATTTAGTACAATAAACTACAAAATTCATGTAGCATTTTACATGTATCACATAGTTTTAAAAAATTGTTGAAAATTCAAACAAGTACAAAAACTTCTCACGACACAGGAAAACACATAAGAGCAAAATAATACTATAAATATGATCAACCATCTGAATCAAGCCTGAACTATTCAAACCACATGTCTATGGTGGCTAGGATCATACTCATGACAAAGTTTTGAAAAAACCCACAAAAAGTCAGGGAACTATGAATTTCTGACCGCGAGAAAGAAGATACATGATAACCAACCTATGGTTGAGTGGTTAGAAAGGACAGTGGCACATGAACCCATTAGAGTTGAAACCCCAGGTTTTATATACTCTGATGTCTTGTGGAAGGTGGAATATTTTTCAGTGGGAGGCGACATTCCCGTCGAAACTGAGGCACGTGTGATGACTTCGTCAATCTCAATATCTCTCGGATAAAATTTCTTTGACTTCATCTTTCGGAGGTGCTCATAGAGATAGGGTGTGCGTGCATTCATAGGGATGAGTGTACGCGCGTACGTGTAAGCGTTTGATAGTTGTTAATGAGCTGCTCTCATTGATAGGTGACATGGCATACACCATCTACATTTTTGGCCCCAAGTAGAGGAAAATTTGGCCCCACATGTCACTGGGCAGACATACTGGGGAGTAGAGTCTATTCTGGTGAGTTAGGTCATTCTACAATTCAACAACATTCTTAATTATTTTTTTAAAGTATAATCACTAAAATGAGAAGAATTCTGTCATTTTCATTGGGGTCACTGTCATCTTAGTGAAATTTAGCTAGACCTATGCAATTTGTCATTTGATAGTTGTCCATGGTCTATAAAATGTTTTCTTTCGATATCTTGCTAGTTCAGTGTTTTGAAAGAATTGCGATTCGTTGCGGAAAATAGTCAGTATTTCCCTCCAACACCAATGCTTGTTTTTGTAGCAGAAGAGACGGCTAAACATGACACTATGCCTAACCCAACCATGGTTAATCTAGATGGATACTTCCCAAATGGATGAGAGTCAAAAGGAGTACATCAACCTTCTTCGCGATGAAGTGTTGGCCAAGAAGAGATTGTTGGTAGCTAACATGAACACTTCCACGGCCGGTATGTTTGGAGGAGGCATGCCGATGTTTGGAGGAGGCATGGGAGGCATGGCGGGAATGGGAAGCATGCCCATGCCCGCCATGGGAGGCATGGCCGGCATGGGAAGTGTCACGCCCCGAAACCGGGCCTCGACGAGACAGCCACCGCGCGCCTATAAACCGAAAGGCTTATACTCGTGCAAGGCTAAAAATGCAGGCAAAACTAGCACTGTGGATCTCGAGAAGCTCGACTATTCAATATTTTACATATTTATTTTCAATTACACAATAATTACAACTAGGTTCTCTAATTCGCTTCCCACCCGCTGGTTCCGCCTAAACCTCCGACGATGGAATCTTCGGCTAACAACATATGCGTCTAAAAAAACATGGGTGAGCTGATGAGTACGACATGTCATACTCAGCAAACCGATTATACACAATCATATAAATTGTAAAATAGAAATGCTTTTCGAAAAACAACAAGTTGTGGTTAAGTAATTAGGCAATTTAAAACACATGGTGCCACACATGAAAGTAAGTTTCCCTACCCGGGAATCACAGAGGTGAAATTCACACTTTTACACTCTGCAGAGGGGTACTCCGACATCGACAGCCTCAACTAGCACCACGCAGGCGCTAGAGGAGCAAAACCCTTTAGCCCACTAGAACCCGGACACTCTGACCTACTGATGTCGGTCGCTCCTACGGATCCATCACCGACACGTTCCCGAACAGAGACCGTCCCTAGAGGAGAACTCAGTCAGTCTTATACCTGAACTGTGACCGGTACAATATGTTTACCTTCGTAACACCAAGTTTTATAAAACAATATTTTCTCAGTTGACCACTTTCTATCAATATTCACGCTAATGCCTTCGTACCGGTGGCTCCAGCGGATCCATCACCGTGTACCGACACCGGCAAATTAGCCCACGAATATCTCATATCCCAGATCAAATACTAAATCATGTATTTTAGTAGCAAAGCCTACTTTACAAAATGTATGAGAGAGTATGAAGCAGCTTGCCTGAATCGACAATCATCCGTCGAGGGAAATATCTATACCAAATACACTTCAACAGATCGATATTTGTCGGCATCAAAGAAAACCAGTAGCAGTAGAGATCGATACTACTACTCTCCAAAACTATACACCGGCTCTCCTCTACACACGATCTAATAATGCCTCCTCCTAGATTTTCCACTCCTCGACATGTACTACGTCTTCCTCGCAGCAACTCTCTCTCTCTCTCTGGATTTCTCAGACTCACTCGCTGAGTTGCTCTAGCTAGCTCACTCTCTCGACCTAATTAACATGTGGAGTTGTGTGTAAAGTGCAGTGCCGCCGGTTGAGGACGTTGCCTATTTATAGGGTGTGAGCACCGCCCCAACAGCTAAAATATCAAGCCGCAAAGGCAGCTGCCGCTTGCCTCTTCGATGAACGGTTCCATGACGTGGCAAACGCGGACAGGCTACCTATCATGCAAATCTCCACCTAGACGTTCTAGTTGGTCTTGTGCTGCCGACATGCCTCTACTCTTATCTAAAGAGGTTTCCATCCGCCTCATTAGTCCCTAAAATATAGGAACCGGGACTAAAGGGGTCTTTAGTCGCGGTTCGGGAGGCGACCAGCGACTAAAGACCTGGGCCCAGCGCGCTCGGTGGCCAGCTGATGGACTGTCATTCTTAGTATAATATGCTTGTCCCAAAATGTGATTAACTGTGGTATAACTTTGAAGCTTTTATCTTTGATAATCTCTACTTACAGTCTTCCCATGAACTTCAAAGGTGCCCGAGTATTTATGTTTTGCTCTACAAATATGGGCAATCGAGATACCACTTTATCATATCCTTCTATGAACATTGCAATCTTGCTGATAGACATGATCCATGATGCTTATTATTAATTTTTTGGTACCTTTTCCATGATTGATATAGATATTAGATGACTTTATTTGCATGTATCTTATTATGAGTTGCTTAAGTACTTGCCCATATCATGAGAATATTTACATCATATGAACAAATGTGTTCGTGAAAGTTCTTTTATCGCACTCAGTTGTTAACTGAATTGCTTGAGGACAAGCAATAAGCTAAGCTTGGGAGGAGTTGATACGTCCAAAACGTATCTACTTTCCCGAACACTTTTGCTATTGTTTCATCTCATATGCTTTACAATAATATTGATCAAGATTATGATAGTAGCATGTCACTTCAGAAATTATCCTTGTTATCGTTTACCTACTCGAGGGCGAGTAGGAACTAAGCTTGGGGATGCTTGATACGTCTCAAACGTATCTATAATTTCTTATGTTCCATGCTGGTTTTATGACAATACTCACATGTTTTATATACACTTTATATGATTTTGATGCATTTTCCGGTACTAACCTATTAACAATATGCCGAAGCGCCAGTTCCTGTTTTCTGCTGTTTTTGGTTTCAGAAATCCTACACAGGAAATATTCTCGGAATTGGACGAAACAAAAGCCCACGGCCTGATTTTCCACGGAGGCTTCCAGAACACCGAAGAGGAGCCACGAGGCGGCCACACCCTAGGGGGGCGCGGCCCCACCCCTGGCCGCGTCGCCATATGGAGTGGGCCCCTCCGGACTCCACCGACATCGCCCCTTCGCCTATATATTCCTTCCATCGCGAAAACCCTAAAAGAACAAGCCATATTCCACGAATAGTTCCGTAGCCGCCTGATACGTCCAAAACGTATCTACTTTCCCGAACACTTTTGCTATTGTTTTGCCTCTAATTTGTGTATTTTGGATACAACTAACACGGACTAACGCTGTTTTCAGCAGAATTGCCCTGGTGTCTCGTTTTTGTGCAGAAACTCAACTTTCAGGAAAATCCCAGGGATTAATTCCAATGGGCCTATTTTTACAGAAGAGTAACGGAGCCAGAAGACCAGAAGGAGGGGGGCCACGAGGCAACCACCCCACCAGGCGGCGCGGCAGGCCCCTGGGCCGCGCCAGCCTATGGTGGCGGCGCCTCGGGCAGCCCAAGGTGTCTCCCTTCCGACTACTTAAAGGTTTCGACCTAAAAACGCACGGGGTTAGACGAAATCGCCAGAAGACATCCAGAACACCGCCGCCATCGTGAAACTCCATCTCGGGACCAGAAACTCTGTTCTGGCACCTCACTGGGACGGGGAATTGGAGGAGATCATCGCCATCATCACCACCGACGCCTCTCCATCGACCAGCCATGTTTCCCCCATCCATGTGTGAGTAATTCCCCCGCCGTAGGCTGAAGGGGATGGTAGGGATTGGATGAGATTGGTCATGTAATAGCATAAGATTGTTAGGGCATAGTGCCTAGTGTCCGTAATTGGTACTTTTATGATATTGTTGCAACTTGTTATGCTTAATGCTTGTCACTAGGGCCCGAGTGCCATGATCTCAGATCTGAACATGTTATTGTTTCATGATGATATGCATTGTTTTATGATCTTACCTTCAAGTTGTATACACGTATTGTTGTCCGGAACCCGAGGCCCCAAAGTGATAGAAATTGGGACAACCGAAGGGGAAGGCGGTGATATGAGGATCACATGTGTTCACGGAGTGTTAATGCTTTGCTCCGGTGCTCTATTAAAAGGAGTACCTTAATTTCCGAGTAGATTCCCTAGAGGCCCGGCTGCCACCGGCTGGTAGGACAAAAGATGTTGTGCAAGTTTCTCATTGCGAGCACGTACGACTAAATATGGAACACATGCCTATTGATTGATTAGTACTTGGATACCGTTTTATTATTATCTGCAAATGCCTTACCTTGATTGTTACATGAGTTTCTCACATCCATGCAACGCCCGTTCATCCATCCCTGTGCCTACAGTATTTTAATCCTGCTGTTTACTATAATCACTACTGCTGTCTTTGTTACACCGCTGCTGATATTTCACTACTGCTACTGCTATAAAATTGTTACTACTGATAAACTCTTGCGAGCAAGTCTGTTTCCAGGTGCAGCTGAATTGACAACTCCGTTGTTAAGGCTTACAAATATTCTTTGGCTTCCCTTGTGTCGAATCAATAAATTGGGTTTTACTTCCCTCGAAGACTGTTGCGATCCCCTATACTTGTGGGTCATCACCGCCGCCATCGCGAAGACAAGTTTCGGGGGACAGAGTCTCTGTTCCGGCACACCGCCGGGACGGGGAATTGCCCCCGGAGTCATCTCCATCGACACCACCGCTATCTTCATCGCCGTTGCTGTCTCCCATGATGAGGAGGGAGTAGTTCTCCCCCGAGGCTGAGGGCTCTACCGGTAGCTATGTGGTTCATCTCTCTCTCCCATGGTGTGATCTTTATGTGATCATGAGCTTTGTATCACAATTAATCTATGTGCTACTCTAGTGATGTTATTAAAGTAGCCTATTCCTCCTCCATGATGTAAAGAGGACAGTGTGTGCATCATGTAGTACTTGGCGTAGGCTATGATTGTAATCTCTTGTGGATTATGAAGTTAACTATTACTATGGTAGTATTGATGTGATCTATTCCCCCTTTCATAGCTATTGTTGACAGTGTGTATGCTATGTTAGTACTCGGTCTAAATTGCAACGGTATTATCTTGGATTATGATTTGATGAGGATATCCCTATGAGTGGTGTTTGTCAAGTACTTGATAAACTTTGAGTGGAGCTTTTGTAGCCACTATGTGATGATTAGTGATTCCAATAGGAGAGTAATTCAGAGTAGCACAACTGAAGAGAAGTTATGTATTTATTCAATTATGTGATCATTGTTGAGAGTGTCCACTAGTGAAAGTATGATCCCTAGGCCTTGTTTCTAAGCATTGAAACACCGTTTCCAACAAGTTCTGCTACATGTTCGCTTGCTGCCATTTTTATTTCAGATTGCAATTACTACTTACAATCATCCATATTACTTGTATTTCACTATCTCTTCGCCGAACTAGTGCACCTATACATCTGACAAGTGTATTAGGTGTGTTGGGGACACAAGAGACTTCTTGTATCTTAATTGCAAGGTTGCTTGATAGGGATATCTTTGACCTCTACCTCCCTGAGTTCGATAAACCTTGGGTGATTCACTTGAGGGAAACTTGCTGCTGTTCTACAAACCTCTGCTCTTGGAGGCCCAACACTGTCTACAGGAATAGAAGCGTGCGTAGACATCAGTGGCTCCGTACTTCGAGAAACACAGGAATATTTTACGCTCGGACAACCCGGGGAAGCCTGAATCCTGGATTAGAAAGGCCCACATGGAGACTTTCGACACTTGGTTGAGAAAACATTTAATGAATGACAATGATGTTGGAGATCAGCTGTACATGTTGGCCAAGACACCATCTTCGACTATAACGACTTTCCAAGGGTACGAGATAAATGGGAATACATTTTACACGATCGCCCAAGATAAAAAGAGCACCAACCAAAACAGTGGTGTCCGCTTTGATGCAACAACCGAGAATGGGCAGAAGGTCACATATTATGGTTACATAGAGGAGATATTGGAACTTGACTATCGACCCTCCTTTAAGGTCCCTTTGTTCTAGTGCAAATGGTTCAAGCTAACAGGGGGTGGGGTAAATGTGGACCAGCAATACAGAATGACAATGGTGGATTTCAACAATCTTGGTTACCTTGACGAACCATTTGTCCTAGCCAAAGATGTCGCTCAGGTTTTCTATGTGAAGGACATGAGTAGCAAACCGAGGAAACGGAAAGATAAGAAAACGATCAGTACATCATGCGATGATCGAAAGTGCCACATTGTTCTTTCAGGGAAAAGAAACATCGTGGGAGTGGAGGACAAGATAGACATGTCATAAGATTATAATATGTTTGGTGAAATTCCGCCCTTCAAAGTGAACACTGACCCAAGCATTAAGTTAAATGATGAGGATGCTCCATTTATACGGCACAATCGTAAGCAAGCAGGGACACAAGGGAAGAAATGATGTGTAATAATTTATTGTACCAAACTTTGTTGAATGGATCATGTGAATTATATTATCTGTGATGTGTTTGGTGTCCATTTTCGAATGATTCGATTGATTCGAGATACCACTAATGATACATGAAATTTGGAGTGATTTAGTCATACTCCTGCCTAGGCGTATAATATGCATACTCGTAGTCTTCATAGTCGATGCCGTTGTACTGGTAGTCGTCGCCTTCTAAGTTGCCGCCGTCGTCGTCGCTGTCGTCGGGCAGCGCTCGTGGCTCGAACTGAGGGTAGCGCAGGCGGGGGGGATATCACCGGCCGTGATGTAGTCCATAACGCTCTGTAGAGTCCGGTCGTACCACCATAGCCGACGGCCGGCTTCGTGGAAGTTCCCAGGAGGCAGACCGTCCTCCTCATACCTGGCGAGCGCCCTCTCACGCCGATTGATGAAGAAGGCGTCCCAAGTATGCTGGTTATCGAGATGCCAGCGGGGATTCATCCGCTGCTCCGGCGTGAGGTCGAGGTAGTAGTGGTTCGTGATGGCCGCCCGGCGTGCAGTACCCTGAGGGACGGGAGGGACCGGCACGCCTCCGTTGCTTAGGCTCTAGCCGGCGGGGACGCGGTAGCCCGGTGGGCAAGGGTAGTTCGAGGCGCAAAGCTCCTCCACCTGCTGGTAGGTTAGAGTGGGTACGGTGGAAGCCATGAGAGAGTGATGAGAGATTGTAGAGATGTCATAATGCTAGCCAAGCCGAGCTACATATATGTAGTGAGAAATGGCGGGAAAAATAGGAGCGGGAAGACAGGAGGCGGGAAGAAAGAGGTGGGAAGGAATAGGCGGGAAGAAATGGCGGGAAGACATGGGCGGGAAGAAATGGCGGGAAGACATAGGCGGGAAGAAATGGCGGGAAGACAGAGGCGGGAAGAAATGGCGGGAACATTTTGAAATGTATTAGTTTTATTTTTCTGAATTTTTTGATATATTATTTGTATTTTTAACATTTTGAAATGAATTAGTTTTATTTTTCTGAATTTTTTGATATATTATTTGTATTTTAACATTTTGAAATGAATTAGTTTTATTTTTCTCATTTTTGATATATTATTTGTATTTTAAACATTTTGAAATGAATTAGTTTTATTTTCCTGACTTTTTTGATATATTATTTGTATTTTTAACATTTTGAAATGAATTAGTTTTATTTTTCTGATTTTTTTGATATATTATTTGTATTTTTAACATTTTGAAAATGAAAAGTATTTAGAAAAATACCTTTAGTCGCGGTTGGCAAGACCAACCGCGACTAAAGGGTCTTTTCCGCAGGAACCAAAATTCCAGCGAAAAATGCCTTTTAGTCACGGTTGGTGTGGCCAACCGCGACTAAAGGGTACCCTTTAGTTGCGGTTGGTGTCACCTACCGCGACTAAAGGCCTCCCCTATAAAAGCTCGCGGCGCGCCTCGCGCGATCCACTTCGTCTTCTCGCTCGAAACCGCCGCTCACAAACGCGCTCACAAACGACGCCCGACGCCGTCGGACGACACGCCGCCAACGACGCCGCCGGACGACGCCGACACGCCGCCTCTCGCCGTCTCTCGCCGCACCGCGCCTCGCCGTGTGTACGTCGTCGACGCTCAGCTCGCCGCGCCGCCTCACCGTTTCCCCGGCTGTCATACGGCTACGCGCACGCGCCGCCGCCGCCACACACCGCACGACCGCCGCCACACGCCGCACTACCGCCGCCACACGCCGCACTACCGCCGCCGCACGCGCGCGGGAGATCGATCGGGCCGGCCAGAGAGGGAGAGGAAAGGAGAGAGCGAGGGAGAAGGAGGCCAACCGTTTTTTTTTCTTTTTTGTGTGTTTTCTTTGTTCTTTTTAATTTTAAGTACTTAACCAAAAAAAAACTTAATTATAATGAACATTTTTATAAAATCAACTAGTTCAAATAATTACAAAGTTTGGAATTCTTAGAAGTTTGTTGGCATGTTAAGTAAAAAAAATAACTTAATCGATACCCCGCGCGTATACGGAGGGGGCGGGGGCGGCGAGGCGCCGCCCCCCTCGCCGCCCTTCCGTATACGCGCGGGGTTAATTTTTTTGTTTTTTGGCGAGAGAGAGAGAAACATGCACACCGACCCCGCGCGTATATGGAGGGGGTGGCGAGGGCCACCTCCCTTTCGCCACCGCCCCCGCCCTTTCACCACCGCCACCGCCCTTTCGCCACCGCCACCGCCCTTTCACCACCGGCCCCCTTTCGCCACCGCCACCGCCCTTTCACCACCGCCACCGCCCTTTCACCACCGCCCCCCTTTTGCCACCGCCCCCTTCCTTTACTTAGTATAATTAGTTTTTACTACATGTTTTCAGGAGTGACATATGGCGGACGATAGAGCCGACCCGATTAGGGAAAACTATAATGCGGAAGCTGAGGCACATCTTTTCGGCATCATAAACAGAGACATTCCTTTTGTGCCAGCCGAAGAAGATGAAGAAGAGGATGTCTCTTCTTATCTGAATCTTGACGGTGAATGTGAAGGAACGGACACTATCGATGGACGTCAACCGTCGACAAACAACGATGGAGATAAGCAATTAGCAACCACCTCCGGCGAGGTATATATATACATTGAGCCTCTGGTGATACAAATTTACCGATTCGAATAAATATGTGTATTAACGTGACTCTCTTTCTTATTTTAGCCCTCGGCCGGATCGTCAAAAAAATCGGTGAAGACAAAGCGTGGCAAAACCAAGACGCTGAAACAAGGAGTAACATATAACATCGATGTTATCAGTGCAACCGGTAGGCCGCTGGAGCCCGAAGCGACATATACCAAGTTCATCAACCAATGCGGAGTCATTGTTAGAGATAGCGTCCCGATCACCGTCCAGGAATGGCATGAGCCAGTGAAGGCACGTGTTGGTTTCAGTTTTGTCAGCAAGAGAATGAAAAAAGAATGCTCGAGAAAGCTTATGGAGCATTTCATTCTACCTCCGGAATACAACAAATACGATGAACAGGGGAACGAGGTAGAGGGGGGACGTCAGAGGAGGAGGCTAGTCAAAGAGTTCTCTCTTCAGAAGATGGCCGAAGCATTCCGGACCTACAAGAAAAATTTAGCGGATAAATATGCTAAGAAGGGGAAGACTCCGGATTTCAATGGACAGTTTGAGAAGCTGAAAGATGATTGGCCCGAATTTGTGAGGCAAAAGCAATCGGAGCAATTCAAGGCCATATCAGAAAAAATAAGGTAAATGTGGCTAAGAAAACGTACAATCATATTATGGGGCCAGGAGGATACCGCCGTTCGGAGCCTAAGTGGCAGAAGATGAAGGACGACCTGAGGCAGCGAGGAATCCCTCTAGGTACAGAGGGATGGGACCCAAGGGCCAAAAGCTAGTGGTACGGGCATGGGGGATCGCTAGACCCGGTGACAGGGGAGTGTGTTCACCGACAGACAAAGTTTAAACCCACCGAAGCCCTTATTGACGCAATGACCAAAGCTCAAGAGGGGAAGATCAGGTTCAACAGAGAGAACGACGCGCTGACATTTTCCCTCGGGAATCCTGAACACAGAGGACGTGTATGATGCGTGTAGTTGACACGTCCGTTGGGAACCCCAAGAGGAAGGTGTGATGCGCACAGCGGCAAGTTTCCCTCAGTAAGAAACCAAGGTTTAATCGAACCAGTAGGAGTCAAGAAGCACGTTGAAGGTTGATGGCGGCGGGATGTAGTGCGGCGCAACACCGGAGATTCCGGCGCCAACGTGGAACCTGCACAACACAACCAAAGTACTTTGCCCCAACGAAACAGATGAGGTTGTCAATCTCACCGGCTTGCTGTAACAAAGGGTTAACCGTATTGTGTGGAAGATGATTGTTTGCAGAGAAAACAAGAAAACAAGTATTGCAGACAGATTTGTATTTCAGCATTAAAAGAATGGACCGGGTCCACAGCTCACTAGAGGTGTCTCTCCCATAAGATAAAAGCATGTTGGGTGAACAAATTACAGTCGGGCAATTGACAAATAGAGAGGGCATAACAATGCACATACATGTCATGATAAGTATAGTGAGATTTAATTGGGCATTACGACAAAGTACATAGACCGCCATCCAACCGCATCTATGCCTAAAAAGTCCACCTTCGGGTTATCGTCCGAACCCCTTCCAGTATTAAGTTGCAAAGCAACAGTACAATTGCATTAAGTATGGTGCGTAATGTAATCAACAACTACATCCTCGGACATAGCGCCAATGTTTTATCCCTAGTGGCAACAGCACAACACAACCTTAGAACTTTCTGTCACTGTCCCAGGTGTCAATGCAGTCATGAACCCACTATCGAGCATAAATACTCCCTCTTGGAGTTAAAAGCAAAAACTTGGCCAGAGCCTCTACTAGTAACGGAGAGCATGCAAGATCATAAACAACACATATGTAATAACTTGATAATTAACATAACATGGTATTCTCTATCCATCGGATCCCGACAAACACAACATAGAGTATTACGGATAGATGATCTTGATCAGAGTTAGGCAGCTCACAAGATCCAACAATGAAGCACAATGAGGAGAAGACAACCATCTAGCTACTGCTATGGACCCATAGTCCAGGGGTGAACTACTCACTCATCACTCCGGAGGCGACCATGGCGGTGTAGAGTCCTCCGGGAGATGAATCCCCTCTCCGGCAGGGTGCCGGAGGAGATCTCCAGAATCCCCCGAGATGGGATCGGCGGCGGCGTCTCAGTAAGGTTTTCCGTATCGTGGTTTTTCGCATCAGGGGTTTCGCGACGGAGACTTTAAGTAGGCGGAAGGTTCGTGGCAAAATAGGCCCCTGGGTCTTCGTTTCGTCCAATTCCGAGAATATTTCGTTACTAGGATTTCTGAAACCAAAAACAGCAGAAAACAGGAACTGGCACTTCGGCATCTTGTTAATAGGTTAGTTCCAGAAAATGCACGAATATGACATAAAGTGTGCATAAAACATGTAGGTATCACCAATAATATGGCATAGAACATAAGAAATTATCGATACGTCGGAGACGTATCAAGCATCCCCAAGCTTAGTTCTGCTCGTCCCGAGCAGGTAAAACGATAACAAAGATAATTTCTGAAGTGATATGCCATCATAACCTTGATCATACTATTTGTAAACATATGTAGTGGATGCAGCGATCAAAACAATGGTAATGACATGAGTAAACAAGTGAATCATAAAGCAAAGACTTTTCATGAATAGTACTTCAAGACAAATATTAATAAGTCTTGCATAAGAGTTAACTCATAAAGCAATAAATCAAAGTAAAGGCATTGAAGCAACACAAAGGAAGGTTAAGTTTCAGCGGTTGCTTTCAACTTGTAACATGTATATCTCATGGATAATTGTCAACATAGAGTAATATAACAAGTACAATATGCAAGTATGTAGGAATCAATGCACATGACTCACACAAGTGTTTGCTTCTTGAGGTGGA
>NC_061509.1:276416280-276459305 GCF_022539505.1 Lolium rigidum
CCGGCTGACGGAGCGCGCGCGCGGAGAAGGAAGGCGAGGACGCGACCGCTGTAGGCGACAACGTCGCGGGAGGCAACTGTGCAATCGATGACGGCGGCAGAGCACTTGATCATGAGGTTGCCGCTGTCGACACACATGGGGATGGGGCGGAGGCGACATCATCACCGTATCTAATCCATGGAGTTCTTGAGCACACATTTTGAGGAGGGAGTACGAATGTGGCTGCTGCTTGTTAAGACATGACGAGTAAACAGCCAGCCCCTGAATGTATCGTTGCGTCGGTCTTTAGGGTATCTCCAAAGGAGCGACTTAAACGGACACTCAGCCCAGGCTCACCGGCCTGCACTGATCGTGTTGTTCGCGGAGACATAAACCTGGTTTAAATATACGTCTTGGATACGTCTCTGCGGCCGCTGCATGGACCAACCGAGTGTTCGCTTGGACGTTTCGGCGGACCCGCCTGGTAGCGATCTAGGCTCGATGCGTCTTCTCAGGCGCGCTGGCGCCACTGCGTCGCTTCAGCAATTTGCGCCATATTAATGGCGATGCCTCGCCTGCCGAGCGGCTGCCGCTCACCTCTGGCAATGAAGTTATAGCAATGCCACGCGTGCCGCACCCCTCATCTGCCTCCGGCGTATATAAAGAGGTCCTGCGCTCGTCACCCTCATTTTCTCCTCCATACAAACCCTAGCCGGGAAAGAGATGCACTTTCACGAAAAGATGACCGTTTCCCGCGGCTCTGGCGACGGGGCAGGCGATCCCGCCTGTTCGCCCCCGGAGTCGATCGGAACGGCCAAGAGTCCGGCGCCGGCGAGCAAGAGCAAGTTCTGGACCGACTCTGAGTCATCCGATGAGGGTTCTAACTACGGGTTCGCCGGAGAAGCGCCGTCGGGATCCCAGGTTCCGTTGCGATACATCTACCGTTCACCTACGCCGGTAAGTGGAAGGGATCTGCAAAGGAATGGTGGGGAGTCTCAGAGGGCGGCACATCGGGCTTGTCGTCAAAGATTGCAGAAGGAGGTGGCGCTCATATTTGCTTCGCGGTGACGGATCTAAGCGAGGTATGTGTTTCTTCTTTGAACTTGTCCAATCAGAAAAGGTTTAAAGAGGTCAATCGTCATGTCCTTGAGCCATTGATACGGTTGCAAACGTATTTATAATTTTTGATGCTCAATGCTTATTTTACACCAATCTATATATGTTTTGTTTACACTTCGTTGCACTTTTATACATTTTCCGGCACTATCCTATTGACAAGATGTCACAATGCAGTTTCCTGTTTTCTGCTGTTTTGTATTTCAGAAAAGTTGCACATGAAATATTCTTGAAATTGGACGAAACAAAAGCCGAAGAGACGAGAAGGCGCCACATAGCGGCCAGACCAGGCCTAGGCGCGGCCCTAAATCAGTCCACCCTCCGTCCAGCCGTCGCACATAAGTTTCGGGGGACACTGTTCCGGCACCCTGCCGGGACAGAGAATTGTCCCCGGAGCCATCTCCATCGATTCCACCGCCATATTCATCGCTGTTGCTGACTTCCATGATGAGGAGTGAGTAGTTCTCTTCCGGGGAGGGCTTTACCGGTAGCTATGTGGTCTATCTCTCTCTCCCATGATATGATCTTTATGTGATCGTGAGCTTTGTAATCTGGTTGAATATGTATATGTTATTCTAACTATTGTGCTACTCAAGTAGTTTTATTATGTGATCTCCGGAGACACTTTTTCCAACGGTGTGAAGGTGACAGTGTGCACACCGTGTTTATTTCTTATACTTAATTTATAGAAATACATAAACTTCCTGAAAAGCCAGACTTTTAACGGAAACACTACGGTAACCTTGCAGCATGATCATCATCCATTTCAGGAGAAGGGATCAGGAAGTGAATTCTGGCAGGTGACTCGATGCCCTGCAACAATAGCTTCTTCATTAAATTCAATTTCTTCTTGTTGCGTGGAAGCCTACCAGGCCTTACAGGGTTGATGTGTTGGCACTTGCTACATGCAACCCTATCATACAGGTACACATTCTTCAGATTGACCGCTGCTTTCATGACACGACAGACATGACACACGATGTAATACTCAAAGCAAAAGATGATGAGCTTGGTAAGGTGGCGGTGCTTGAAATCTGATCTAGGCGATTCCCACTCTACACCCTTCGTCTCAGTAAGAGGAGTTCCCTTCTCTTCTCCTTATCCGTTTGCATTTCACACGGATGATCCATTACCTGCATTTCGCCAATACATAGGTAAATGGAACAGGTTAGTTTTGCTGCACATAGAACATCTGTACTCTGTGCAACCAAGCAAGGGTAATAATAGAGCAACTGCTCAAATATAAAAAGACCAGAACAAGTTCTAGGTGTAAAACCAATAAAAAAACAAGATTTAGGTAAGAACATACCGATATGTAGAATTCTTCCAGGGATGGCGCAGCTTCCAGAATGAACATTGTCCACGTGAGATCATACCCTTCAGGAATGCTAACTAGATTGACAATCCTTAGTCTGTGGAACGCAAATGCCAGCCTTTGGGATAGACACTCTGGTTCAACGCAAATCTGCAACAATAAAAACATGGTAGGATGAGCAGAGAACAAATGAAGCCAGAAAAAAAAAATCATCCAAACTTACCCTTTCACATTTAAACCCCAACCGCAGCTCTTGTGTATATGTCTCACAAAGTAGCGTACTTAACCTGACCATTTTCTGGAAACTAAGAGCAACATTTGTAAGGTTCAAAAACTGGAGCAATGGGACATGACCAAATGACAGCGGTAGTTCGTCGAAAGAGACCCAGCAGGCATAGGTTGCCCGGGTGAGTCTTGGGAGCCACTTGAGTTCGACTTTGTCAAAACGGCAACTGATAATACTGAGCTCACTGAGTTCTGCGTGTTCAACTTGGAGTGTTATCCAATTCTCTGTGCCACAATTTATAGGCAGAACATTTTTACGTAGACTCATTTTTTACGTATACATATGCATTTACTTCGGATATATAGTATAAACTATGGGTTCAATTGCATTTTTTCACCAAACTTGATTTAGAGTATCTTAGATATAGTGTAAAACATACTCAAACTAATAAAGTATCGTACATATTTCCGTATGGTAATATATTAAATATAAGTGTAATTACATCCAGGAGTATAAAGTATTTATCATATATATATAGGGTTTGATTCATATGAACCTAAACATGCTGCACCAATTATCACACATTAAACCATCACTAATTATTATCTAACGGACAAAACCATAATAGTAGACAGCTGTTCTTTTAGTATCTGCCTTTTCTGCTGATCCAGTGCTTTGGCTAGGATTGTACCTGGCCTTGTCCAACGCTGCGTCGCGCACATAAACCATAACAGGGCGACATGATAACAGACGATGAGGCCATAGGTCAGGTGCCCTCCGTCTCTCAATCCTCAGCGTACAGAGCCGCCTATCAGTGCTCGCCTCCCGTAGGCGCCTGCCGTGCCCGTAAGGTCCCTATCCAGCTATCTGACCAAAACCCTCCAGCTCTGCATGTGAATAGACAAGGTGAAGAGAACGTCAGCTGGATGCCCGATCACATTTCCTTCAATAGCCAGCTTGTTGTGTGTGTTCCAAAGCGTCCATCCTAAGGATGCGAAGGCGAACCAAGCTAGCCTACGAAGAGGTCCGAAGAGATCTTGGACTATCACGATGAACTCACGGACCCCTGACGGATTCCAGTTACATGGGAGGAGTTCCCGCACCCCTGCCCACATAAACTTGGGCAGGTGGCATGTGAAGAAGATATGGTCGCAGTCCTCAAGCATGCCACACATAGCACAACTCCCGTCAGATGGCCCACGCCTCTTGGCCACTTGTTCCGCCGACGGTAGCTTCCCCCGATCAATTTCCACATGAGAACTCGGATTTTGGGCGGCACCCTCGTTCGCCAAACGTCCTTGAAGAATGTAACTGACGCCACTTGCGACAGTCGGAGGTACGTCGAGTGTGTGGAGAAAACCCTTGACGGTTCCAGTGCCAAGACACCTGGTCCCCCCCCCCCCCCCCCCACCTTCGAAGGGGTAAAGCTCGAAGATCCTGCAAAGGTTCTCCCATTCGACTATCTCGTCAGTGCCAAAGGTTCTCTTGAACCTAATGTTCCACCCCGCATCCGTCCTCACTCCCTCCACAGTTGCGAAGTGGTTATCACAACAGGCGAACAACCGTGGGAAAAGCAGGTAGAAAGGTCTCGTCCCCGTCCACCAATCCAACCAGAAGTATGTCTGTCTCCCATCTCGGACGCGGTGTCGTGCCCCTAGCTTAAAGTGCCATTTCACCTTATGGATGGTGTTCCATATCTGAGACCCTCTCGTTGGAACCTCTGGGGAGAACAAGTCTTTGTCGCCAAGATACTTAGCCCTAATGAGGTTTGCCCAAAGGCCTTCCTCTCCCTGATATAGTTTCAAGGTCCACTTCAGCATGAACGCAATGTTCATGGCTTTCGTGTTGAGGATTCCCAATCCTCCAAACACTTTCGGCTTACACACTGTGGCCCAATCTACCATGTGATATTTGTGCTTGTTGCCGACCCCTTCCCAAAAGAATCGGGCCCGGGAAGCATCCATCGCCCCGTGCGTCGCGTCCTATAGAAGGTAGAGCCCCATGGCGAACATTGGTAGGCTTGACAGGCACGAGTTAGTCAGTTCGAGCCTCCCTGCAGATGCTAGGAAGAGCCCTTGCCATGGTTCCATCCTTTGGCCCACCTTCTGAGTGAGGAAGAACCAGTCCGCGACCGAAAGTCTTTTGTCGCTGACCGGCAAGCCCAGGTATCAGATGGGGAAGCTCCCTAGCTTACAGTTCAGCGCATCCGCCACCCTAATCCGATCGTCATCGGAGACCCTGTCACAATGACTTCACTTTTGTTGAAATTTATCTTCAGCCCTGACATATTCTCAAAGCATAGAAGCAGGAATTTCAAGTTCGTAGTTCCCAGTTGTGTCGGTTCGATCATAACCATAGTGTCATCCGCGTATTGGAGATGGGTAACTCCCCCCGGAATTAGGTGAGGCACTACCCCCTGTAGGTGCCCCGCCTCCTTGGCACACGTCAAAATTGCAGCCAAGGAGTCCGCCATGAAGTCAAACAGGAGAGCGTATAGTGGGTCCCCTTGCCTCACTCCCCTAGCGCTTCGGAAGTATGTACCAATCTCCCTGTTGACATTGATAGCTGTCTACCCCCCCCCCCCCAGACACCAACTGCAATAGCCGGGGCACCACCATTGCCGAGAAACCCTTTCTCAGGAGTACCTCCCTCAAGAACTCCCAGTTGACCCTATCATAGGCCTTTTCGAAGTCCAGTTTGATATAGGGTATAATATATCTACATTAACTCAAATTTTTGTGGTTTCATCAAAAGTGTACGGCTTTGATATATGTAGTTATACTGGAGTAATAGATTTAACATCTACTCATATCTAGAGGGTGGAGAGACACGATTTAAATTCATGATAATAACCATCATCTTTTTGTCATAAGAAGTTACATAACCCACACAAAAAATAACTTAGGAGCTCTTATTCAAAGTACATAAGAAACATGCCCAACACCTTACTGCCTTAGCAACATTGTTCTCGATATTTCTAGTGAACACTCCGGGTACACAATCTTTGCTAGATGATCATCCCTCAACGTTGGACTAGAGTGAATGATGGCAAACGACTCAATTCCTGCGGTAACTCTTTTCTTCAGTGACATCCTCTGTCTTTTAGTCCGAGGGAACCTGGCCGGCTTAGCATCGCAGTGGTTGCACTCTAAACTACTATAGAGGAACACGTCTTCTAGATTCACCGCTGCTTCCATAACACGTTTGAGATAACTCACCATGTAATCTTCAGATTCAAAGCCAAAGATGATGAGTGTGACCAAACTGTGGTGTTTGAAATCAGATGCAGATGAGTCCCACTCCACACCCCTGTTCTCGCTATACATTTCTTCTTTCCTCGTCTCCTCATCTGTTTCCATCATACATGCATGGTCCCATACCTGCATACCAGCAATAGGACAAAGGAAAAAATAATTTGTCAATTGAGCAGATATATGTATGTGGTGAGAAAATCTTACAAAAATTGTCCATGTGGCAAAGAGAAATCTCAAGGTAAAGCACATACCGTCATGTATAGCTCCTTCAGTAAGGGCGCAGCTTCAAGAATAAACATTGTCCATGTGAGATCACACCCTTCAGGAAGATTAACCAGATTCACAAACCTTAGTTGGCAGAAAACAGATGCCAGACTTTCCGTTGGACATTCTGGCTGCACCCAAATCTGTAACAAATGAACACATGATGAGATGAGGGGAGAATAAATGAAGCCTCAGCTAGCAAAGTGACAATAGCTGCCTTACCTTTTCGGATCTAAATCCCAACTTCAAATCCCGTATAGAGGTACTGCTAATAAACTCACTCAACTTGACCAGGTTGTGAAAACTATAGCCAGTATTTGTGAGGCTTAAAGTCTCGAGCAATGGGACATGGCCAAGAACTAGTGGATCTTGGTAATTTATCCAACCATCAAATGTCATCTGTGTGAGTTGAGGGAGCCAGTTCAACATAACTTGTTCGAAGAAACAATTGATGATACTGAGTTCACTTAGATGAGCATGCTCAACTTTCAGCGCACTGGGATCACCCGAGTCGCAATTGAGCATGCGCAAATGCTTCAACCGCTTGCAAGTGATGAGGATGTTGGGTATGTCTGATTCGCCAAATCTCAAATTCTCTATGTCAAGACTAGTGAGACCACCAAATGCATTTTGACAGGCATCAAAGAACCGCATGAATTCTCTCCCACATATGATCAGCTCATCATCATTGAGGTCATCGGTGCCAACCTTCCCTGTCATAACACTGAACTGGACCATCTCAACCAAGTGTGTCTCCATCACATGACCAATAGCTTGTCCAATGGATATGGGGACATCATCTCTCAAGTAGAACGCAGCAGACAGGAAGCGGATGGTGTGTTCACCTGGACTTCTGCCTGTCAGTATGCTCTTTGTCGCTTCAACTGCAGCAGCATTCACCCGAACCATTTCATCATCAGACACGTTGACGTTTGACACGCCCTCAGGTAGGAAGTGCTGAGCATTTATTATCAGCCGAGAGAGTTTAGCAGAGAGCTGACTCCACCTCCTGGATAGGATGCTGGTTCTTGCAGCATCTGGGACATTGAGTCGGTCAATAATGTTGACCAGAATGTCATCAGGCAATGCGCTGATCCTATCATCTCTACTGCCTTTCTGCATTTCGCATGGAGGCAAATAAGAGTTAGTTTCACACTACTCAAAGATGAAACATTGAGAATCTCACATATGCAATTACACTAGTCATAATGATGTATATTTTTTCAAACAAAACAATGCAAATTGAGAACAAAAGAAGCTTTTTTGATTCAGCCACAGAGTTGCAAATTTTATACAGTCAAAGATGCAATTTCGATATAGTACAAGAGGTACAAAATAGATGATATTTTACAATTCTGATTCTGGCTCTGAGTTGCAATTTCTATACGATCACAAAGATGTAATTTCCATGTAGTACAAGAGGTACAGACTTGGTGATATTTTTTCACAATCAAAACATTGCAATTAAGAAAGAAGCAATTTTGATTCAGCCAGCTCAGAGTTACAGTTTCCATATTCGTGTAAGGATGCAATTTTTTATGTCGTCCAAAGAGATATTTGATTTTCCCCCCATAAACAGGTTTAAGGAAGCAACTTTGATTAGGGGATGGGTTCTCCACAAACAGAATAACTAGAGGAAAAGAAACTACAGTTCAAGGAACTCACCCCCATGGCTCGCGGATGACTCGCGAGTTGCTGGGCTCCTCTTTAAAAACTGATATCCTAGGAATCCCTGGCTTCCGCTGAAAACTGGCGGCTTCCCTGGAGTTCTTGGTTGGCTGCAACTCGGGAATTCAATTTACAGGGCACCAAGTCAGAGATTGAAACCGGGAAGGATTTGAACTCCTTGTAAAATCTAAACCGAAAGAGGGTTGAAGTCGGGCTGCAACTGGTTTAAAACGAGCCGCTTTGATTGCTGTTTGTGTATATGCAGCTGCAGAGATTTTCCCTGAAAAAATTGCTGCAGAGCTGCAGTCTGTCATGTCCGTACTTGGACCTCGCCGCCGGTGATCGCCGGGGCGTGAGATGGATACAGGCCGCTTGTGGAGAGTAGCTACACCTCCTTGAGGAAGAAGAACAGAAGGAGGATAGAGGAAAGAGATGATAGGTTCAGTTCTTTCTGTTCGACACGACGCTCAGTCATCTTGTTGTGCATCGCTGGTTTTGTAGCCACCAGCCCAGTCACCGATTCTGGTCATGGACCCAAGCCCAGCGAGGTACAACCGTACAAGTACGGGCATGACACTGCCGTTGCTCGTGGCACAACCGAGTGACAAAATACCTGAAGACAAAGCTAACGATCCAGTCTGCTTCATTCCTTGTTGTTGTGATGTTGGAGAAGCTGTCGTGCTCAGCTGTTGCCGTGGATGGATGGACAGAGCTGCAAGCAATGACATCGCCCAGGACGCGCATGGCGCCGCCGAGGGCGTGCACGAGCACATGTCTCGCTCTCACTGACCGCGGTAGCGGTTCCGCCAGCTTCGGCCACGGGTTCTTGGAATCTTGGGCATGTCGTTCGCGGCGAAGCCGTACTAGCTCGGGCGTGGGCATGCCGGTCGCTGCGAGGCTGCAAGCGGGCTTACCGGGGCGACCGTGGGCGTGGTAGGGCTGAAGAGGGTTCGCTGGCGTGAGCATGCCGAGGATGATAGCACGAGCGCAATGACGAGCGTGCCGTCTCCGCGGATGGTGGTCACATCCATGTCTTACGCCAAGCTGGGCGACACCTGGTCGGGCAGAGCGACGCCGGTAGGTCTCACTCTCACTGTCTCACTGCTCGCCGGACGAAGACGCATGCCGCGCTGGAGAGGAGCTCCCAGAGGGAGGCGAGAGGCGCTCCGCTCCGGGAGATGGCGATGACGAGGGACAGCAGCACCCACGCGGCCATGTCGGTAAACGAGGCGGCGGCCGGCGCCTTGTTGCGACAGAGCGTGGAGGATGTCGACGACGATCTCGGCGATCACCACTGGCTGACGGAGCGCGCGCGCGGAGAAGGAAGGCGAGGGCGCGCGCGGCTGTTGTTGCATGCGACAACGACGGGGGAGGCAAGCGTGCCATCGGTGAGGGAAGCGATGACGGCGGCAGAGCACTTGATCGTGAGGTTGCCGGTGGCCATGTCGCTGTCGACACACATGGGGCGGAGAGGCGACATCATCACCATATCCATGGAGTTCTTGAGGAGGGAGTACGAATGTGGCTGCTGCTTCTGTGTAGATAGAGAATGGTTTGGCTTCCAAATATGAAATACAAGCATGCATCCTTGAACAAACACGTACTTGGGCTTAGTATTTTTTGCATCAAAACATATAGTCCAACCAGACCTTTTGACCTTTGGTTATCTTTCGTAGTAAAAAAACTGGAAACATGTCATTCCATTAACCAGGCAGTATGCTTTAAGAACATATAACCAGCCAATGGAAAAAAGCACGGCCAAAAAAATTGTCCAACGGTTAAAATCCAACCCTTTTCCTACTCATAAAACTTGTTCCCGACTTAAGGAATACATTGTTTACACCAGCTAGAGAGAGAATGGTTTGAACCAAATAAGACGGAGTACATGCTATCTGATTGAGTTTATACAAAGGTACATACTATAGCTTTCATTCAACAAAAAAAGAACCATTGAGTTCACACACACATGTTATCTGTACCGGCTACATCAATGGTGGGCTGCTCTCACACAAGCATAAAGCACACACAATACATACATAGCCCAAGCCACAGGAAGAATAACCACGAAAATTCATGATATATTCGACACACAATGCACATAACACATAGGCTCCTTGTACATGATATGCTTCATGCCTGCTGCCGCTTCTGCTTGGGTTCCTCCGGGTGTTACGGATGGAGATGGAGTCAAAGGTGTCGCAGACGCCGGATGGCGGAACAGATGGAGTTGCCCCAGTTACACTTCACTACTTCAGTTAGTCAAGTATAGGTACACCTCCAAGCACAGAACCTCCCATTATCCTTCACTATACAACCATACTTGCGCTGCAGGCAAATCATCATGTATGGGAGCCATAAAAGAGGACAAGCTCTCACGTTGTTTTATAGATTTAGCAGTTAATAACATGCAGGTTTACTGGATTAGTATATACTATCGAGTATCAATTACCAAAGAGACAATGAAGCCCCTGTATGTGTCAACACAGCAACAATACTGACAAATGTCAACGAAATTTTCACGCCTATAGACATATGATGGCATGCCTAACTCTCTCAATACTTGTACTTAAACTACTAGATCTAAAACTGGAAGTATATAAACAACTAAATATATGCAAGGGCATTAGTATATTCACTACCTAGCTCTAATGCTGTTATCTTAAACAAGCATGAGAATAAAAATATCTTCAAGCATTAAGCCCAAGAGATAGTAGCTAATAATAACCAAGACAGCTAGTAAACACTTCAGTTAAGTACCAGACAGTTTCATTACATGGCGTGCAGTGCAGGTCATATGTGAGGGAACATTTGAGAATAACCAAGCTCAAGATTATAGAAGGAATTTGTGAACAAGATTTTACGTATAACTACAACATTCCGATTGTCATTTCCTTCACAGTAACAGAAAAAGAAGCATCAAAATGTAAGTGAAAATAGTACAGAACTATAAATAAGCGGCTAGCAGAAAGAATAAGAGGAAACTTACAATTGCCATGTCTTTGTCAATAAGGTCTTTTTTCCGCTAAACTTGGTGAACCTTTAAGCTTGCATGGCTGAGATACTCTGCAAATGCCAAAGGTACAAGAACAATCACAACTATTTATGTAAAATGGGCATCGGTGTCTCTCCTAATCTGAAAGTATTGTATGTGATCAAATCAAAATGGCTGACAGTAACCTACCTAACAATACTTTCAAGCGGGTGATATCTATGGAACAGGCAGTATGCTTTAAGAGCATATAACCAGCCAATGGAGAAAAGCACGGCCAAAAAAATTGTCCAACGGTTAAAATCCAACCCTTTTCCTACTCATCAAACCCAGATACTTTCAGATCTATTTCACAAAGAACCTGCCAAAGTATGCCCACATTCTATGGTTCCGGGGATTCGTTTTCTTAACCACAATATAGGCAGTGCATATCTGATATGTCCACAAACTCCTAGTCATTGATCAAAAGTTTAAACAACCCACCCACCCAAATGCCACATAAGCAATAAAGCATCAATAAGTCTATTCATAGTTCAACCAAAACCATAAACAAAACTAAATAATAACATATATTCATAGTTTAAAGCATCAATAAGTCTATTCAGAGTTTAAAGCATCTATAAGTCTATTCATAGTTTAAAGCATCAATAAGTCTATTCAGAGTTCAGACAAAAGCATACAGTAAATCAAAATCATAAAATACCTGCAACATAGTGCAAGGGAAGTACTTCTAACAAAAAAATGAAAGAAGAATTGTACAATTTTGTACTCTTCGAGTTGACATGTGCATTAGTGCATACTAATACACTTGGGCTTAACAAAATTCTACAATTGGATCAGTGCAAACTGTCTTAACACCATAATCTGTTGAAGTCTGACTCTGGTAAGAGTTCTGAAGACATGATATTTTGAAGGAAAAGATATAACTCAGATATTACACAACATTTACCAATTTCACGAGCACAATTAACAAACATACATGAATAATTTCCGTCCAAACCTCTACAGGGAGAAGCAACCCTCTAAAAAGTATGGAAATATTGCATGCACTCACTGAATCGCTAATCGGATAACTTTAATCGCCTAGGCAGCATGGTTTTCAAGGCGTCGCCTAGGTGCCCCCCACCCCCCGCTTTGGAAATCAACCGCTTTAGGCGCCTAGGCGTTCATCGCTTAGGTGTCAGAGCGCCCCCAACCACTCTAAGACGCCTTAGCGCCTTTAAAACCATGATAGGCATCACTGAACAATCCTCGATGGCCTAATATCTTCTCCTGACATAGTTAGATAAATCCGGAAGTAGCTATAGAGATATTTCAAGAAAGGAGATTGTTTGCGAAACCGTTGCATCCCAAGTTGACACGTATGTCAGTCACAATGAATATGGCTTCCGCTCCCAGCTACAATTCGGCTACCAATTTCACAGCAAACACGATCACAAAAAAAAAAAAACAGATAAGAAGAGCACTTCACCCTGAGCTGTTGTCCATTGTTGAATTGAGTACAAATGGGATCGTGACCCTAATTAAGAACTACTCCCCCATGGTGAAGCTGAGATTACTGCATCCTCAGGAAGAATGCAAAGCTTGCACCTAAGAGAACAAGATATAGTTTGATTCATTAAGGTAAAGAGACTTGCTTATATACACTCTGCATTGCATATACTTGCCAATTTGATTAAAGTAGTAGAAAAAAATGTAAGGCAGGTGCTCCAAATATCCAGTTTATTACTCCTCACCGAACATGCCATGACAGCCACAGAAAATGGACACTGGGCAGTCTGCCTGAATGTGAGCAGCTGGGCGCAATAACCTGCACTAACAAGTGCTTCTACAATTGGCTTGCTGCAGTCCGTGAAATAACACTATATTAGGTTACTAGGTCAGACAGCATGTAACTACTCGGAATCTATCAGCAATATTCAAGCGGGAAACAACATGTAGAAGCTGTAGAAGAAGCCTTCATTCGGGTTTCAGTTTTACTACCTATCTGAAAAAAGAGAGTTTCAGAGGTAGTAGAAAACAAAATGACTAGTGCTTGCAAGAGTCAGTGCTGATAGTTTTACATTTGACCCCTGAACCTCCAATCGTCTACCAACTGAAAAATGCGGAACTGACAAAGGATACCAGCTAGTATGATCAACGTTTTCGAAACTGTTGCATCCCACGTGTTAGTCACAATGAATTCGATTTCTCAGCCACAATTCGGCAACCAATTGCAAACCAAAACACGATCCAGAACAAACGGTAGATAATAGCACTTCACACTAATTTATTTCCTATGCATTGCATAACAAAATTTACATCCGTCAAGGCTGGCAAAAGCATACATCTACTGCCTACACACATGAAGGGGGAGAAGATATACCTCACAGGCAGTAGCAGCTCGGATTGGTGGCCAGAAGCAGCAGCACCTTAGGGACATGGCTGGCGGCAGCAGCTTGGGCGCGAGGTCGCCCAGGCAGAAGCTCCAGCTGGACCGCCTACAGCAGCAGCTTGGTCAAGCGGCCACAGGCTCGTTCCACCGTGCCTCCCGACGCCATCCCTGCGCCACGGCGAGCCACTCTCGGCGGGAGCGATCACACGCCATTCTGAATCTATTTTGCTCCAACAATAAGCTGCAGCAATTGACTTAAATTATCAAACATGCACAACTAATCTTTTAGTTGTAGGCAACAATCTTGACTTGAATAATACGAGAAGTATGAAAAAAAAAATAGAGTGGAAGCATTTTAGTGCCTATGGAATCAGGTCCAAAATATTACACTTGTGGTTGCTGTAATACTATGAATAAATATATACTGTGGAATGTGGATGTACTGCTATTGACTATATGTATACCTAGCAGATAGTATTGTTATTTAAGTCGAGTCAAGATCAATATAATTTTGTCAAGTGCGAAACTAAATCCAGCAGCTATTGTTTTTCAACTTGTCAAAATAAACAAACTGGTCACAATGCTTTGTAACAAAACCCACGCACAGACATGAGACCAGCCCAACAGCACATTCACATGTTAGTGCCATTGCTACACATGTATGTTGTCATGCGACACTAACGGCTTGGCATGACTAACCTCCATGAACACATACACTCTAATTAGCATGCTCTTATTCCTAATTAGCTAACACACTACTAGCTAGCATCTGATCATCTGTATGTCAGTACAGACTGCCGCAGCCTACGGTGTGTGCTAGCTCGGACCACCCAACTAAATGCATGGAGGAAAACATAAACATGATGAACAGCTCATCTAACTCCAACAAATTTGCATCCATACATGCATATATGCTTCTTTCTACTGCCTACACCTTCAACTGAACAAAAGAAACAAACTTCAGCAAACTTTAGCAGCATGCACACAAGAATTTTGTATTATTTTGTTCATACTTTTTGGAAGAAGTACTACAGATGGTGAAAACTGTTGAAAGATAAACAAAATGTAAATACATGTGACGTGAATAATAACAGCACCTCTTCATATGCCGCATAATATTGTGGATATCTTGCACGGGCACCACCAAAAGCTTCTTGCCATGCGCCTATCAGACTGGGTATCTTCTCTTTTACAGGATAATCAAGGCTACAAAACAAAAAATAAATCAAAACTGAAATCTTATTATTTAAATGGAAGGACAAGAACTGTGTGGACATACCTTTTTCTTAACTATCTTCACCATTTCATGGAGTATATCCCTCTCGGCAACATGCATCTGAACAAAATCTCCACAGGTTTTAATCAGCATCTCCAGCGACTAAGAAAAGGGAAATAAATGAAGTAGTTCAGTGCAAGTTTAATCAGTGCCACTGGGACCCATCCGATTCAATTCGATTACAGAACCAGTCAACAAAATTTAACTAACCACTAACAATATGCTACAACAGATAAAGAGGTAAGAGATGAGTGCACTAAAACTATAAGGCTTATAGTGTTTCAGCAAGGTCAAGGTTAAAGAAGCTAAGAGATAAAAAGCTCATGTTACACAGCCAATTCTGTTCTCCCTCCTAAATTCTACTATTTTCCTGCCATGCCCATCTTTTACAAAGCTGTAAGGATTTGCATGAACGAGGTACGAAACTTGAGAAGACTTTTTTACCTAAACGACTCTAAAGATCTAAAATCTTAACAAATATTGCATTCACCGTGACCATCTCACCCATCTCATAGGATGCTATTAAAGCATGAAGTCATTTAAGAAATGATGAGGTTGCAGCTGCTGATCAGAGTCTCACATGAGTGATTCTACAAATTGTATCATTAAGTTATTACTATGACTACCATTAGCATTATAACACAGCACTCAGCAGCTCATCACTGTAGCTGGACCATAATTTAGGTTCTAACCAATTAAACAATCACAAATATAACCTCTAAAGGCATAATGCGACAGAATAAATATGGAGTCATTGATCAATTCATATGCAAGTAATACCAAAATATTTGAACATATGCATTAGTCCAAACTTTAACACTTACAGAAAGCACGATCAGGAGATAGGACGGCTAGACGGTCGGTTCCTAGAACTAGTGAGCATCAACACTTCAATCAACTCTTGAACTAAATGAATGATTTAAACCTAGAACTGAATACTTAAGATCGAAATTCTAGTTCTAAATGCTGGCTTCTATTGTACCAAGAGCAAAAAATGCATAATCATCCAGATAGGTAGTGTTGCTCATGAGGGTTTACTCTCATGGCAGCCATGGCAACCAAACTTTAACACGAATGGTTCCTGAGTTGTTCCAGAATTAAATGGATGACGAATTATAACTTCTTTAATGTGGGGAAATAGTTCGAGCGAAGATTATGAATGTTCAGAAGTTAAATTTTCTTTTTACTACTTCATTGTCAACTTGCAGAAACGAATTTTTCAGTATACTATACAACACCACATGGTTGATAATTTATATGAAGCATAAATATGAAGAGTACCTACTGGGTTTTATGAACAAAGAAATCCAAATATCATAAGTGATGTTGACTTGAGCACTTACTTAATACCATATGGCAAGTGGACGCTGAACATAGATTTAATATCACAGTGGTGAAAACATGCTACGTATTTTATCCATTTGGTGCTTTGCCAAAACAACACTTGATTACAACAAAAATACACTTGAAGCGAAGGATTTATACCTCCAAATGGCAGAAGCCCATCAATGAACACATACAGCAGCAGCTGCTGCTGCCTTGTGTCGTCCTGCAGCTATAGGCTGGGGCAGGGGTGCCCTCTCAGTCAGGGTGGCGGGAAGGCCTGAGCAGGAGGGCGCACGGTGTAGCGGCGTTGCTGGCCGTCGTCGCCGGCAAGATAGCACTGCTGCATGTGGTCGCCACAGGCAGGCAAGCTGCGCAGCTCCTCCGGCTCAACCTCTCCGTCTCCCACATCAGCTCACCCATGGAGCTGTTGCAACCAAACGTACAGAAGCTTAGCATATCTTTTCAGTACGTAGAGAAGCGAGTTATAGTTACAAGAGACACAACACATGGTTAATCTACCAAGATAAACTTGCAAAATACAAAATGTTCTAAAAGATTCAAACTAAATGAAATGCAATTTCCAGTAAAAAATGATACAAATACGTAGATGCGGACAATAGCACAACAAAGTGCAGCATAACCGGGACAAGGTGTACAAAGTTGAAATATACTGCAGCATAGGTATTAACACATAATGCAGGCATTCGGTTTGAACAAATACTCATGCAAGGCTAAAAAGGAAAAAATGTGTTTGCTTGTTCTTCCACACAAGGAAATGGACAGATTCCAATATATGAAAAATTCTATTTATGTGATCATGATATGTGTATATACAAGCGTTGTAGCACAAATATTTAACAGAAGCTAGAAACCATTAAAATCATGAACTCCCGTAAACAGAACCTAGAATCTTCAACCCTAATCCAACTAAAGACATGAAACGGAGTGTCACCAAACCTCTTCTCCTTATCTGCACAAGCACAAGCACGAGCATGAGGAGGCTGGAACCTTGCATTTTTAGGTCTAAACACGGATAGGAGAACAGATTAAGAGCTTACCATGGCATGTGAGCTTGACGGGGGAGGATCCAAGGCATGGAGGAGGTCCTCCATCTCCAGCGCCGGCTTCAGCCTATGCCACTGCTGCTGTTAGGGCACCTTGCCGCCGCCGTCATGGCTGCCACGGCCAGCCGGCAATCACCCGATGCAGCTGCTGCTTCCAGGCAAGGACAGACTTGGAAACCCCCATTCGATGGGGCTTCGTTCCACCGCAGCAACTACCCACGGGCCACGTCACCATGCCATGTTGTAGTTGGTTGACAATCACCTCGAACACAAAAGCATAAACACAGAGTTTAGATTCGGTAATTCTTAAGCAAACACAAACAACTAGACACGGGACAGGTACTGAATTATTTAGAAAGTAAAATGCACTTAACTGGAACAAACATGGTATGCTTAAGCATAGAGAAAAACAACTAGAATGAGTCATTTTATTGGAAACTCGGTGAGCACGCTTTGACAAAGCATACGGATAGTTTGTTTTGTCAGGGATGAAGAGCTAGCTATTAATACACAAAATAAGATGGCATGGTTGGAAGCATGTAATGAAGCTATGTACTAGTGTAACTATAGTGACTGACTAACTGACTACCACAATACAAGGAATGCGTGGAGGAGGAGAGGGAGCTCACCGGGCTGCAGCAGGGTAGGGGAGGTGGCCAGCAGGAGCATGACGGATTCGAGGCCGGCAGCAGCAGCAGATCCTCGGCGCCTCCATTCCTGCGCCGCCGCGAGCTCCAGAGCCCCTCGTCGTCCGCTGTCTCGCAGGCCACAGGCCCGAGCGCGAGGACGAGACGGGTCCTCTCTCGCCTCCCTCGCAGTAGGATGCTACGGGGAAGAGGGGAGGCGGGCCGGGACCCTGCTGGTCCGGAGGGAGATGGCGGCGGGCCGCCGGCGGCGTCGATCTGCTGCAGTTACGCACCGGTGGCGGAGAGAGGAGGGACCGGCGGATGCGAGGAGGGACAAGCCGGAGATGGGGGAGACTAGGAACCGGCGAGGGGGACCGGCGGCGAGGAGCAGAGGACGGTAGGCGGCGAGGGGGCTGCTCCGGCGCGGTGATGCGAATCATCGGCGACGAGGTTTTGCTGCCGGAGCGGTCGGGTTTGGTGGATGTCATTTGGGCTTTGAAGGGAGGGCCGATGGGCCCGGCTGATGGGCTCTTTTCCAAAGTTCAAGAACGGCTTTCGATGGGCTTTCATAAAAAAGGTGAAAACCAAAACTGAGCCCGGTGCATATGCACTTGATATGTACAAAATATATTTCAAAAACGATAAAAATTAGGAAACAAAATTAGCATGTAGAGGGACATGTTCTATGTGTGCACCTAAAATTTCACATAAAATCGACAATTTTTGTACCCTGTATAAAAAAGACAAATAATGCCTCGAGAAATATACTATTTTAGCACCAAAATTTTGTCTTTATTGCACAAGGCACAAAACATATCATTTTTTGATAAAACAACTTTGTGAGCATGTAACATGTCAAGGTATACACGAGACTTTTTATTTGTATTTTTTGACATTTTTAAATATGTTTAATATACATTACAAATAAAGAGTGCATATGAACCCTGGTGCGTGAAACACCCTATCCCTTCTTAGATCTCTTTGAATAAGAAAGGTGTAGACACTAGGGATCGGTAGTTTTTTTCTTTTGAAACTTAGGGATGGAGCAGAATTGCGTACGTTTATAAGAAGAAGAAAAAACATCATCAGGGTAGGTTATGGGGCCACGTGGGACTTCATGGCGATTCCGAGGCAACTCGTCGGCGGCAATTCTTCAATCTACATGAGGTGAAGTGAAGAGTGATCCGACCAATATTCTCATAGCTCAGAAAGCTTAACCAGATTCTTTCGAGGAATCCCCATGGTCAATAGATCGGAGTGCTACAAATATGTGGGAACTTCGACTGAATCCAAAGAGATTCGAAACCAAAAAGAAAACTTTTCCTTACACAACCAAGCAATCCCAGGACAACACCGACTTCGAGAATTGTTAACGAGGTTTGGTAATCCCGTTTACTCCTACTTTGTAAGGCATCACTACGGATGGTGCTCTCCAATAGCCTAACACCCGTCGCTTGCTCCGTTGCACATTTATCTATCTGGTCGGGATGCGTTACACGATGTGGTTTTCTGACATCATATAAAACACCAACTATAATAACCATAGTTATGCACCTCGGTTACAAAAACCAAGTTCGGGTTCAACTGACTTGAACACAATATTCAGCTGAAAACTGGACAAACTCTACCTGGCAAATATTCTCCATGTCCTTAAAATTATCCATATACTTCGAACTAACGTGTCTTTTATCCCTCTTATATTTGATAGACTTGGAACCATGCTACACAATCAAGTATACTCATTTCACCAACAAATAATTCGCCCCTATCAAAGGTTTCAGTTGCGCTGAACTAACGGTTCTTATGTAGGTGTTTGGATATGTTGCGATCAATGACTTCAACATTCATAGGTAGATATTGTTGCCAGCTTACTGCCTTAGGGTCTGGTAGAACCAACTCACCTTGGAAATCTCATATGTCCTTCATTGCGGTTACCGAGACGCTTATTCTCAACAATTATGTTATACAGTGACCATGTTCTAGTGGGGTGACGAATAATTACCCATCGAGCCCGCTCCACATCTTTTATATTGCATCTTGGCAAACCTTTGTTTATGTTTAAATCTAGCTGGTAGTCCTGGCATCACGTCGCAGCTTGTCTCGGGTACTCGACGGCCACCACATTTAAATTAGCAGGGACCTGGTGCACGACCTGGTGGTGGCCAGTATGGTAAACAGTCGGTGTAAAATACAGTAGCATGCAGCAGCCGTGCACCAACCAGATCTACCCGACCTCTTCCTTGCGCCGTGTCACGAGTAGTTGTTGTCTCTGGCCCACGTGTCAGCTGGCTTTGGCCGGGTTCACATGTGTGGGGCTAGGAAATTTCTCCACCGCGCACACAGTTTCTGACGTGAGAGGTGACGACCACCAAGGGAATCAGCAAGGCTAACTGTCCACCTCAGCCAACAAAAAAAGGAGAATCTTCAGCTCAGCCGAATAAAAGAAAATTTGCATTTATAGTCAGCGAGCTTCTTTTCTGTGACGTTTGTTCCTTTGCTTTTTTACTTTTGGTCGTGAGCTCAAAATAGCAGCACGGTACCGTGAAAAGTACTCTTGCTACTGTAGCAAAAAAACTACTGTACCGTGAAAAAACCCAACGTTGTGGGCCAAAGCAAATCCAGGTCCAGCGAGTACTCGTCCTATACCTCAGCTCAACCAATCGGTGCCTTCTGGCCAATCTTCAATTGGCTGTTGGTCCACATGGGACCATGAAGCTCACTCCACAAGGGCAACCTATACAATGCGCAGTGCACCTGTGAGTCTGTGACTTTTTTTTTTTGCAAAATCTCCTACTAGATATAGCAACAATTCTAATGTTGATTGGAGGCGAGCCTTTTTATACTAGCACTAGCAAATGAGTACTTGTTTCTTAAGTTTTAATAACACCTACAAAAACATGCTAAGATACAAAATCAGTAAAGTTAGATACACAATAAAATATATTTTCATACCATATCTATGAAAATATAATACTAGTTGTTGATAGATTCTTCTAACCGTTTAGCCAAATTTTACATTGTTTGACTTTTCAAAAAAAAACTTATTCATTGGAACGGACAGTAGTACTCCCCAATACCGTTTTACTAGGATAATAATATGTATTTCTAGAAAACAATAACTACTAATTTGGTCAACAAAATATTAGATATATACCATAAAGATTACTATATCATTGGATTCATATTAAAAAAGTTTTCAATGATATAATTTTTTATGTTACATATCTTATGTATTGTTGATCAAACCATTGGTCAAACTATTTTCTTGAGATGTGTATCACCCAAATAAATCGGAACCAACGGACTAGAAAATTGTGTTGCTAAGGGTGTGTTTGGATTGCTACCAAATTATACCCTACCATTTTTTTGGTCATGACCAAAAGATTGGTTGTTGTTTGGATAGTTGCCAATTTTTTTGGCTTGCCAATGCTCCACTACCAACTTTAGTTCAATTTTTTAGCCAATGTTGATTAACTTGTGAGCAAAGAATAGCTCAACCAAAATATTGGCTAGCCAAAATTTTGGTGGGACAATCTTGAGCATAAACCAAACACATCTTAAGTAAAGATAAATGGTATAATAGATACAAAATAGTTGTCCGTTATTTTCTAAGAGTTCATCCAATATCTAAGGAAATATAACTTCCATTTCTCCGTTTTATCTCCTCCACTCCAAGTAAGTAATATTTTTGATGTGCCAACCGTACGAAAAGGCACCCACTGCCGGTAAAATTCAGCCCGATGAATTTTGTTAGAGTATCTCCAACACACGCGGCAAAAGACGCGCGCTAAATAAACCGCCAGTTTGGCGCGCGCAGGAGCCCGTGCGGACCTCCAGCTGGCGCGCGAAAAAGGCGAGTGCGCTAAAAGATTTGTCGTGCCCGCGCTCTTGCGCTATCCCCGCGAGAAAGTTTTCGCTTCGGCTGACGCGCGCGCTATAAATGCCACGCGGCGCGCGCACGCAAGCGCTCGGAAACTTTACCGCCCGCGTGTCGCCATCGCTCTGCCTCCCACGTCGCACCCGCGCCGCCGCTCCGCCTCCGCCGACGCGATGCCTCCCCGCCGCCGCTCCTCCAATGGCTATTGCAGCGTTCGCGCGCGGCCAAGCGGCCTCGTCGACGCGGAGATCCGCTCCGGCGACGAGCGCATCCGCCTCGGCACGTTCGACACGGCGACGAGGCGACACGCGCCTACGACACCGTCGCATTGCACCTCGACCGCTCCCGCCGCACGATGAATTTCCACGATGTGTGGACGCGGGAGCAGGCAGAAGCGCTCGCGCCGCCGCCGGCGGCTGTCATGCGCGAGGAGCAGCGGCGCTAGCTCGAGCAGCGGCTCGTGATTGCAGAGAACGACAAGCGCCTCCGCCTCGAATGGGTGCGGCACTTCCCGGAGGACGTCGCCGCGGAGGAGGCCTTCTACGCGAGGAAGGAGGAGGATAAGGCGGCGATGGCGGCGGCGAAGAAGGCGGATCGCGACGAGCGCCAGGCGAAGTCGGCGGCGAGGAAGGCGGAGAGGGCGGAGAAGGCCGCGAGGAGGGCGGAGAGGAAGAAAAACGGCGCCAGCCCATCGACGATCATCCTCTCCTCCTCCTCCTTCGAGTGGACATCCATTCCGGTGTCTGACACCACCCACTCGTCGGACTGGGACTCGGAGTAGATTAGGGTAGTTTTCTAATATATTTTGTACCAAATGTCGCTTGTATTACGAACTTTCTAATATATTTCGTATTTTTAGTTAATTTTTCCTGTTTTGTTTGATCTATTTCGTACCAAAAACGATCGAACATGATACCCATTATTTTAAGTGAAGAAAGGCTTATTCACTTTTCGAAACATTGCAATGTAAGATGGGATCTTTGCCTTTTACTTATCTCGGACTGCCCCTCAGGATCATTAAACCTTCCATGGAGCATTTCCTCCCCATTGTCCAAAGAACACAAGCAAGATTAGGAGGGATGGCTGATTTTTTAAACTATGGAGGGAAGCTACAATTGGTTAAATCTGTATTAGCTTCCATGCCAGTTTTCTTCATGTGTTGCTTTGATGTTCCAGTGGCCATAAAGGAGCAAGTAGTAAAATATATGAGACATTGTCTGTGGAGAAAGAAAAATAATGATGTTCAAGCAAATGGATCAGCTCTTGTTGCATGGAAGAAAATCTGGAGACCTAAAGAACAAGGTGGTTTGGGAGTACTAAATTTGGAAATTCAAAATAAGGCCCTTATGCTGAAGAATCTGCACACTTTTTTTAACAATCATGACATTCCTGGGGTACACCTGGTCAGGGAGTCTTATTACTCAGGTGGCAATTTACCCACAAATAACATGGGAGCATCTTTCTGGTGGAGAGCACATCTCAAATTATTGGACCTTTACAAGGCTATGGCTAGATGTAATATTGGAAATGGTAAAACTGCTAATTTCTGGACAGATCTGTGGGAAGACAATTGCATGCACCAAAAATTTCCTCATCTAGTGACTTTTGCCAAACATACTGACTGGTCTGTTGAAAGAGTGATTCATACTGAATATCTTGAGGACCTTTTTCACTTACCCCTTGATGCGCGTAGATGTACACGTCCGTTGGGAACCCCAAGAGGAAGGTATGATGCACACAGTGGCAAGTTTTCCCTCAGAAAGAAACCAAGGTTTAATCGAACCAGGAGGAGCCAAGAAGCACGTTGAAGGTTGATGGTGGCGAAATGTGATGCGGCGCAACACCAGGGATTCCGGCGCCAACGTGGAACCCGCACAACACAACCAAAGTACTTTGCCCCAACGAAACAAGTGAGGTTGTCAATCTCACCGGCTTGCCGTAACAAAGGATTAACCGTATTGTGTGGAAGATGATTGTTTGCGAAGAAAATAGTAAAGAACAATTGCAGTAGATTGTATGCGATGTAAAGAATAGGACCGGGGTCCACAGTTCACTAGAGGTGTCTCTCCCATAAGATAAAAGCATGTTGGGTGAACAAATTATAGTCGGGCAATTGACAAATAGAAAAGGGCATAACAATGCATATACATGATATGATAAATATAGTGAGATTTAATTGGGCATTACGACAAAGTACATAGACGGCCATCCAGCATGCATCTATGCCTAAAAAGTCCACCTTCAGGTTATCATCCGAACCCCTTCCAGTATTAAGTTGCAAGCAACATACAATTGCATTAAGTATGGTGCGTAATGTAATCAACAACTACATCCTTAGACATAGCATCAATGTTTTATCCCTAGTGGCAACAACACATCCACAACCTTAGAACTTTCTGTCACTGTCCCAGATATCAATGGAGGCATGAACCCACTATCGAGCATAAATACTCCCTCTTGGAGTAAGAGCAAAAACTTGGCCAGAGCCTCTACTAATAACGGAGAGCATGCAAGATCATAAACAACACATAAGTAATAGATTGATAATCACCATAACATAGTATTCTCTATCCATCGGATCCCGACAAACACAACATATAGTATTACGTGATAGATGATCTTGATCATGTTAGGCAGCTCACAAGATCCAACAATGAAGCACATAAGGAGAAGACGACCATCTAGCTACTGCTATGGACCCATAGTCCAGGGGTGAACTACTCACTCATCACTCCGGAGGCGATCATGGCGATGAAGAGTCCTCCGGGAGATGATTCCCCTCTCCAACAGGGTGCCGGAGGCGATCTCCTGAATCCCCCGAGATGGGATTCGCGGCGGCGGCGTCTCTGGTAGGTTTTCCGTATCGTGGCTCTCGGTACAGGGGGTTTCGCGGCGGAGGCTTTAAGTAGGCGGAAGGGCAACGCGGGGGGCCACACGAGGGCCCCACACACCAGGGCCGCGCGGCCAAGCCCTAGGCCGCGCCGCCCTAGTGTGGCGGCGCCTCGTGGCCCCACTTCCTTTCCCCTTCGGTCTTCCGGAAGCTTCGTGCAAAAATAGGACCCCGGGCGTTGATTTCGTCCAATTCCGAGAATATTTCCTTACTAGGATTTCCGAAACCAAAAACAGCAGAAACAAAGAACTCGGCTCTTTGGCATCTTGTTAATAGGTTAGTGCCGGAAAATGCGTAAATACGACATATAATGTGTATAAAACATGTAGATATCATCAATAATGTAGCATGGAACATAAGAAATTATCGATACGTCGGAGACGTATCAGCATCCCCAATCTTAGTTCTGCTCGTCCCGAGCAGTGCAAACGATAACAAGGATAATTTCGGAGTGACATGCCATCATAATCTTGATCATACTATTGTAAACATATGTAATGAATGCAGCGATCAAAACAATGGTAATGACATGAGTAAACAAATGAATCATAAAGCAAAGACTTTTCATGAATAGTACTTCAAGACAAGCATCAATAAGTCTTGCATAAGAGTTAACTCATAAAGCAATAAATCAAAGTAAAGGTATTGAAGCAACACAAAGGAAGATTAAGTTTCAGCGGTTGCTTTCAACTTATAACATGTATATCTCATGGATATTGTCAATGTAAAGTAATATAACAAGTGCAATATGCAAGTATGTAGGAATCAATGCACAGTTCACACAAGTGTTTGCTTCTTGAGGTGGAGAGAGATAGGTAAACTGACTCAACAATAAAAGTAAAAGAAAGGTCCTTCAAAGAGGAAAGCATCGATTGCTATATTTGTGCTAGAGCTTTTATTTTGAAAACATGAAACAATTTTGTCAACGGTAGTAATAAAGCATATGAGTTATGTAAATTATATCTTACAAGTTGCAAGCCTCATGCATAGTATACTAATAGTGCCCGCACCTTGTCCTAATCAGCTTGGACTACCGGATCATCGCAATACACATGTTTCAACCAAGTGTCACAAATTAAGGGGTACCTCCATGCCGCCTGTACAAAGGTCTAAGGAGAAAGCTCGCATTTTGGATTTCTCGCTTTTGATTATTCTCAACTTAGACATCCATACCGGGACAACATGGACAACAGATAATGGACTCCTCTTTAATACATAAGCATGTGGCAACAATTAGTGTTCTCATATGAGATTGAGGATATATGTCCAAAACTGAAACTTCCACCATGATTCATGGCTTTAGTTAGCGGCCCAATGTTCTTCTCTAACAATATGCATGCTCCAACCATTAAGGTGGTAGATCTCTCTTACTTCAGACAAGACGGACATGCATAGAAACTCACATGATATTCAACAAAGAATAGTTGATGGCGTCCCCAGAAGCATGGTTATCGCACAACAAGCAACTTAATAAGAGATAAAGTGCATAAGTACATATTCAATACCACAATAGTTTTTAAGGCTATTTTGTCCCATGAGCTATATATTGCAAAGATGAATGATGGAATTTTAAAGGTAGCACTCAAGCAATTTACTTTGGAATGGCGGAGAAATACCATGTAGTAGGTAGGTATGGTGGACACAAATGGCATAGTGGTTGGCTCAAGGATTTTGGATGCATGAGAAGTATTCCCTCTCGATACAAGGCTTAGGCTAGCAAGGTTATTTGAAGCAAACTCAAGGATGAACCGGTGCAGCAAAACTCACATAAAAGACATATTGTAAACATTATAAGACTCTACACCGTCTTCCTTGTTGTTCAAAACTCAATACTAGAAATTATCTAGACCTTAGAGAGACCAAATATGCAAACCAAATTTTAGCAAGCTCTATGTATTTCTTCATTAATGGGTGCAAAGTATATGATGCAAGAGCTTAAACATGAGCACAACAATTGCCAAGTATCACATTATCAAAGACATTTTAGAATTACTACATGTAGCATTTCCCGATTCCAACCATATAACAATTTAACGAAGAAGTTTCAACCTTCGCCTTGAATATTATGAGTAAAGCCTAAGGACATATTTGTCCATATGCAACAGCGGAGAGTGTCTCTCTCCCACACAGTGAATGCTAGGATCCATTTTATCCAAACAAAAACAAAAACAAAACAAACCGACGCTCCAAGTAAAGAACATAAGATGTGACTGAATAAAAATATAGTTTCGGGGAGGAACCCGATGATGTTGTCGATGAAGAAGGGGATGCCTTGGGCATCCCCAAGCTTAGACGCTTGAGTCTTCTTAAAATATGCAGGGATGAACCACGGGGCATCCCCAAGCTTAGAGCTTTCACTCCTCTTGATCATAGTATATCATACTCCTCTCTTGACCCTTGAAAACTTCCTTCACACCAAACTTCAAGCAAACTCATTAGAGGGTTAGTGCACAATTAAAAATTCACATATTCAGAGGTGACACAATCATTCTTAACACTTCTGGACATTGCACAAAGCTACTGGACATTAATGGATCAAAGAAATTCATCCAACATAGCAAATACAGCAATGCGAAATAAAAGGCAGAATCTGTCAAAAACAGAACAGTCCGTAAAGACGAACCTGAAAGGGGCACTAGACTTGCTCAAATGAAAAAACTCAAAACTAATGAAAGTTGCGTACATATCTGAGGATCACGCTCATAATTTTGCAGATGTTTTAGAATTTTCTACAGAGACTTATGCCAGAATTCGTGATAGACAGCAATGCTGTTTCTGCGCAGCGATCCCAAATATAACATCAACTTTAGCATAGAAACTTTACTTGGCACAAAAACATGATAAGGAGAGGTTGCTACAGTAGTAAACAACTTCCAAGACTCAAATATAAAACAAAGTACTATAGTAAAAACATGGGTTGTCTCCCATAAGCGCTTTTCTTTAACGCCTTTCAGCTAGGCGCAGAAAGTGTAAATCAAGTAACATCAAGAGTAGAAGCATCAACATTATTTTTCTTGCAAACACAACTTGTTGCAGAGGGTACTTTAGGTGCTCCATTATCTAAATTTTCTATGGTGGTGCTAGGGGTTTTAGCAATTTTAGGCCTATAATAATTCTTTTGTTTAGGCACTTTAGAGGCATACATGAATTTTTGCTCTTTACCCACATAAGCTTTCTCATTATACTTGAGAGAAGAAAAGGTTGAACCCAAGGTTCCCATAGCTTTTTCAAGTTCATCAATCCTATTGGTTTGATTATCCTGGACAACACAAGTTCCTAGGGCACTAATCCTTTCATCAATTCCTCCTAAGGATTTATCAAGTTCATCAGTTTTATCCAATAACATTTCCAATTTAGTTTCAATACTTGGAAAATTTTTCTCTATGGTTTCCAATTTTTTCATAACATCCTCAAGAGAGATTTCAATTTTAACTTCATTAACAGGTGGTATTCCAACTAGACTCTCAATGATGCAACTAGCTTATAAAGCGGGAGTACCTAGGAAATTACCTCCTGAAAGAGTATCAAGAACATACCTATTCCAACTAGATAAACCAACATAAAAGTTCCTAAGAAGGATAGTGGTGGAGTGTTTCTTAATGCACCTATGATGAGCATTACTAATTCTGTACCAAGCATCTTTAAAACTTTCTCCACCTTGTTGCTTAAAAGAACGAACTTCAACTTCGGGATTACTCATGATAACAGTAATAAAATGAACTAGGCAAATAAAGTAAAGACAAGTAACTAACTTTTTTGTGTTTTGATATAGAGAGCAAGACAAGTAAATAAAGTAAAACTAGCAACTAATTTTTTTGTGTTTTGTTTAGGTGCAGCAAACAAAGTAGTAAATAAAATAAAGCAAGACAAAAACAAAGTAAAGAGATTGGGAAGTGGAGACTCCCCTTGCAGGCAGTGTCTTGATCTCCCCGGCAACGGCGCCGAGAAAACGAGGCTTGATGCGCGTAGATGTACACGTCCGTTGGGAACCCCAAGAGGAAGGTATGATGCGCACGGTGGCAAGTTTTCCCTCAGAAAGAAACCAAGGTTTAATCGAACCGAGGAGGAGCCAAGAAGCACGTTGAAGGTTGATGGTGGCGAAATGTGATGCGGCGCAACACCGGGGATTCCGACGCCAACGTGGAACCTGCACAACACAACCAAAGTACTTTGCCCCAACGAAACAAGTGAGGTTGTCAATCTCACCGGCTTGCTGTAACAAAGGATTAACCGTATTGTGTGGAAGATGATTGTTTGCGAAGAAAATAGTAAAGAACAATTGCGATAGATTGTATGCGATGTAAAGAATAGGACCGGGGTCCACAGTTCACTAGAGGTGTCTCTCCCATAAGATAAAAGCATGTTGGGTGAACAAATTACAGTCGGGAAATTGACAAATAGAAAAGGGCATAACAATGCATATACATGATATGATAAATATAGTGAGATTTAATTGGGCATTACGACAAAGTACATAGACCGCCATCCAGCATGCATCTATGCCTAAAAAGTCCACCTTCGAGGTTATCATCCGAACCCCTTCCAAGTATTAAGTTGCAAGCAACGGACAATTGCATTAAGTATGGTGCGTAATGTAATCAACAACTACATCCTTAGACATAGCATCAATGTTTTATTCCTAGTGGCAACAAGACATCCACAACCTTAGAACTTTCATCGCACTGTCCCGGATATCAATGGAGGCATGAACCCACTATCGAGCATAAATACTCCCTCTTGGAGTTAAGAGCAAAAACTTGGCCAGAGCCTGTACTAATAACAGAGAGCATGCAAGATCATAAACAACACATAAGTAATAGATTGGTAATCACCATAACATAGTATTCTCTATCCATCGGATCCCGACAAACACAACATATAGTATTACAGATAGATGATCTTGATCATGTTAGGCAGCTCACAAGATCCAACAATGAAGCACATAAGGAGAAGACGACCATCTAGCTACTGCTATGGACCCATAGTCCAGGGGTGAAATACTCACTCATCACTCCGGAGGCGATCATGGCGATGAAGAGTCCTCCGGGAGATGATTCCCCTCTCCGACAGGGTGCCGGAGGCGATCTCCTGAATCCCCCGAGATGGGATTCGCGGCGGCGGCGTCTCTGGAAGGTTTTCCGTATCGTGGCTCTCGGTACAGGGGGTTTCGCGATGGAGGCTTTAAGTAGGCGGAAGGGCAACGCGGGGGGCCACACGAGGGCCCCACACACCAGGGCCGCGCGGCCAAGCCCTAGGCCGCGCCGCCCTAGTGTGGCGGCGCCTCGTGGCCCCACTTCCTTTCCCCTTCGGTCTTCTGGAAGCTTCGTGCAAAAATAGGACCCTGGGCGTTGATTTCGTCCAATTTCGAGAATATTTCCTTACTAGGATTTCTGAAACCAAAAACAGCAGAAAACGACAGAATCGGCTCTTTGGCATCTTGTTAATAGGTTAGTGCCGGAAAATGTGTAAATACGACATATAATGTGTATAAAACATGTAGATATCATCAATAATGTAGCATGGAACATAAGAAATTATCGATACGTCGGAGACGTATCACCCCTCTCACAACAAGCCTTTGGAGAATTTCAGAACCTTGAAGTAGTCTGTCAAAATGCTCTTACAGTGGTACAGGAAGGAAATTCAGATAATTGTCTTACATCTGGGGAAATGCAGAATTCTCTTCCCAGAAAGCATATAAAGCTATGATGGGCTTCTCTCCAGCTCCTAAGATATTCTCCATATTATGGAAATCTTCATGCCAAGCAAAACATAAATTCTTCTTCTGGTTTCTACTGCATGACAGACTAAACACAAGAAACTTACTGAGAAGGTTGCAATCATATCAGTGTGTCATTGAAAGTTGTAATGAGGAAGAAACTCTAGTACACTTATTCTGGGCCTCCTCTTTTGCAAAGAAATGCTGGGACTTCATATGTCCACAGAGAGATAGAGGTTTATCTATTCTTGAAGCGCTTGAAGATATGAGATTTAAAATGAAGTTGCCTTTTGCCATGGAAGTCTTAATTTTGGCACCATGGGGAATTTGGATAGTCAGAAACAACAAAATATTCAAATATCAAAATGCTGAGTTCAATAACTGGAAAGCAATATTTCTTCAAGAACTGAGGTTGCTAGTGCATAGAATGAAAAAGAAGCATGTAAATTCATTCAAAGAATAATCTTTAAGTTATTTTTTGTTTTTGTTTTTGTTTTTAGGTTTTCCTTCTTTTGAGAGTTTCTCACTCTCTCCCTTTGTAATTTTGAACGCTTTTATATTAATTTAATAAAAATTGCAGGGGGCTTTTGCCCACTGTTTTCATTCAAAAAAAACGATCGAAATAGTTGTTTGCGCCGCGCTGCGCGCTGCAAAATACAGCGTCCGGCGGACGATCATTTTACGCGCCAGAGCACGCGCTGCATCGTCCGGCGGGGGAAAATTAGATCAGCGCGCGGAAAACGTTAACAACGCGTTCGCAGCAACCTATAGCGCGTCAATTTTTAGTGCGGTTGGAGATGCTGTTAGGAAACACAAGTCAATGTGCAGTGGTGGAGATATAGTAGTGTGTCATGTAGGACTTGGAGGGTAGAAGTAGAACCGTACACTAGTGGAAAAAAAGGGCTTTTGTGACGGGTCGTAAGGGCCTTTTGTCGCGGGCGACCATCCGCGACAACAAAGGCGTGACAAAAGGTCCACCTTTTGTCGCGGGTCGCTTACCACCCGCGACATATGGTCCACCACGTGGCAGGCGCGGGGCGCGCAGAGGACAGCCCCTTTTGTCGCGGGCGGTATTACCACCCGCGACAAACGGACCTCTACGTGGTGCGCGCAGAACGCTGCTGCTTTACGGTTTGAGGGGTGCAGCACCCCCCCCCCCGCCACCCCCCCTTTATTTCATCTTTTCATTTCAAAATAAAAGTTGCATATATTTGTACGCTACTACAAGTTGTACACGTTCATTCATTATATATAGATTGAGCAAACAAATATTGGAAGCAAAAGTCGATCTATTCTATATTCCCCTTACACATATACATGGAGCTCACGACTACCGGGACTAAAGCCCGTCGTTTCGAGAGGGAGAGCGCCTATTTGGACTAAACAAACCGTTGTTGTCTATTACTTCTCTAATCAAAAGTCCCGCCACTTCCTCCGCTATTCCTAGTAGGTGTTTCTTTGGTTGGAGCGTGTCCCGCATGAATTCGACCTATATAAGAAAATGAGATGAATATGACTGTATCAATCTTGATAACGAAATATTGACGATAATAAATTAAAGCTGTGAATGTTATTGCTTACGTTGAATTTATTATTGTTGTGCTTCTCAGTGGTTAACATGCGAATGGACTCGCAAAAGTAGTATCCACATAGATTCGTCCCCTGTGGCTGCTGGGCGCACGGTACAGGAGTAAATGTTATTCTCTCTTCCCAGGTACCCGGAGTAATGTTCCTGAAAGCTCTCCAAGCCCTGCCAGGCAAAAGAATGATTGAATGAGTGGATAATTAATTGATATCTCACGAAAGATATAGTGCGGCAATGATTGAAATTACGTGTGGAGCAACTTCTGCAAGTCGCGGAACCCATCCAGGCCTCTACTCATTGGGTCCCTACCTTCGACTATTCCCTTATCAACTTGAATGTCTAGGAGAATCCAGTGGAAGCTGCACATGTTTATGTATATACGTCAGGAATTACACTTAACATCGAGTAAGAAAAATTGAATGTGCATAACAGATCATTAAGACTCTCACTCGTAGTTGTAAGGAAACAGTATTGAATCACAGAAATGTTGCTCCCTCAAAAACCTTAGTAGGTTTCCCCTCGTTTCTTCACCTTTATGCTTTACCATTTCATGATGTACTTTATCTGGGTCAACAAACCCAATATTGATAATATTATTAATTTTGCATTCACTGATCTTCAGTCTGCATAAGAGAACACATAAGATATAATGAGTATATGCAATGAAAATGAACATGAACATGAACTTAATGAACATGAACTTATATATATGTAGTTAACAACTTACAAGCAATAGCAACTCATGAGAGATTTGTCGAGGGCTTCTAAATTGAATAACTGCCAGAGTTCATTCATCTCAATATGGATCTCCTCCTTTCGGTACTAATATTCATATGGGATTTTCGCCACGATGTAACTTATGTTCTCCTTGCATGCATCAAGGTACCACTGATGCAAATTCCGCATATGCGTTGGCAGTTTATGCAGCCGCTCTCTGCTGACCAAGTCGGCCCCGTAGACAAATTTAGGAGCTATATCAGCAGTGGGTAGTGCAGCATCTGCGGCACCCAGCAAATCCTCCACGGTACAGCCAACTTGAGCCGCTAGGTTTGCAGCTTCTTCCATATTGATACCACCACCATGTTCCAGGTACACCTTGGGAACATCAAACACTTTGAGTGGTGGGATCGAATGTTTGGCCTGTTCTTCGAGCTGGGGAACTTCCTTTCTTTTTTTGCCTTTTGTCGTTTGCTTGGCCTTGAGGGGTGCACTTGTTGAACTTGATTTCTTCCCGGCTACACTTCTAGCTGATGATTTGCTCGTGCTAGCACTATCCTTCTTAGCAGTACCCTTGTCATCAATTACCCTCGCAAGTGTGCGTGTATAGTCATCCTTCTTCTCGTGTAAGTCATATTGCGATGGTGTGTTCAGAAAAGAAAGAGCATATGCTTTTTGCTTCTCGGTGTATGGCTCTGGCGCTGGAGGTTTTGGCTTATGAAGCTGTTCATACGTGTGTTTATTAACAATGGCCTCATTTTCCTCGACAGTACGATCGTAAGGACGGGGGGAGGAACCTTTGGTACTCTTGGGAGTGGCGACAGCTTGCGGACAGGACTCCTGAAACGCTTCCGGTTGGGTGCATTCCGAGTCTTAGTGGGCGCAGGCGGCGGCGCTGGAGATGGAGATGGACTACGGATGTCGTGGTCGACGTCGTACCCATGGGGTGATGGTGGCGACATGTGATCAGTCGGGGGAGTTGATGGTGGCCTGCGATTAGTTGGAGGAGGTGATGGTGACCTGGGACGACTAGTACTAGGGGCTACCCAGCCTGGAAGCTTGATGTTTTTCTTTTGCCAAAGAATGATTTCTCCCAGTACGTCTCCGCGTGTATCACCACCATCACCTCCAGGGATTTCGAGCTGCAATGTCCCCCACGATGGTACAACTGAATCCACCCCGACACGAGCATAGCCAGATGGAATCTTATTGCCATGCCATGTTGCCGGCTCACCTTCAGCTCCAAGTGCAGGTAAGACATAGCCGACCGCCACCTTAACAGATAAGTTCCTGAACACGTCATGGAGATCACAAGGTGTTTGCTCCTTGATTCCATCCACTGGGTCGCCAGGACCGCCATCTATCATCCGTAAAGGCGGGGCCTCCGAGTCGGCCATGCTGCTGTCTCACCGCTGAGATATGTCGACGGTATTATCTGGCTGGCACTATCCTTTTAGTTCATTAATCTCCCGCTGCTGCTGCTGAATCTCCCGCTGCTGCTGGTCAAGTTGGCGTTGGAACTCGGCCATCCGGTCATTCTGCACCTCCAGCTCGCGTTTTTTTTTGCTCTCGCTCGGCTTCTATAAGTCTCTGCGTCATCCGGAAACCCAAGCGACTACGGAACACTAGGGCCGAAGCCTCTTGTTCATCCTCCCTTCTCAGGATTACCGAGTGACATGGGCATACCCTTCGGGTACCCATTATTAGTATACCCGGCTCGGCCCAATATGGAGAAGACCCAATATGGAGAAGGCCCAACAAGGAAACCCGAAGAAGTAGTCGACTAGGACTCTTGTAAAACCCTAGGCTGGTTGCATATATAAAGCTAGCCAGGGCACCCGAAATAAGGAGGCCAAGATATAGACATAGAGATAGACAACATAGCTACGCCGATGGCGGCATCCTTGTAAACACATCTATGATCATATAGTGGATTGCTAGCAGCATGTAGGGATCCTCCACCGAGGGGACCCGAAGCTGGGTACGTCGTGTGCCTAATCTCGTTCCCGGAATCTCCATCGTCGCTATTCTCGAAACCCAAGTCTACAATACGTAGGCATTGGCGAGGTGATCCCTCGACAATTGGCGCCGACCGTGGGGATATGCGACGACTGGATTTTGTCATCCGGGCGAGATCCGTCGAGTTCGTCATCAACAATGTCCAAATCACATCCGGGCGAACAGTCTACTTCAACTTCACGGAATTCATCATCAACAATGGCAGCCAGATCGCATCTGGCGAAGATCTTCTTCATGTCGTTTGAGCGAGCAGTCTTTTCGCGGGAGCATCAAGGAAAAAGAAAGGAAAAAAAATTTCGCCTAGATCGGATCAGAGAAGATCACGTACTTTATTGGTACCGTGATTCACCCAGCGGCACGGCAGCGATTTCAAGAAAAAAAAAAAAGAAGAGCAAAGAGGGACGATCGAGCTGCTAGCTACAGCTAACTCAACCGTGCAGCAAGACTCGAGGAAAAAAGAGCCGGCTTGGATCAGGCCACGATCAATCATGAGTTGAAGATGAGATTGGAAGAGACGTTTCGCATTGGTCCAACAGCTTCTACGACGGGGTACGTTATTTTTCTCCGTGGCACGAATTCGCCAGCGTGCCCTCACCATCGCGAGCTCGTCATCCGGCAAAAATAATCAGGTGCTATATTTCTAATTAAACTACTATTCATGAAATTTATTTAGTCAAAAAAAAAATCGGCTCGTACTATTATTTGCGTGCGGGATCTTTGCGTCGTAATATAACTGCAGATCGGAACAAGCTTCGACAGCGTCGCCGCGCACAGTCGCCACACTCGAGGGCTCGCTTGTTGCATCACGGACTCGACATATTCGGGAGCTCACCCGTCGTAGATCCGCCACATCGGATGCATCTTCTTCATCGACTAGTACCGGCCAGGCTTCGCGTGATTACATCGACTGCATCTGCCACACGACATGCGTCCACATCGGCTCCACCGCACCCGATGAAAAAGCTAAGTGTTCCTCTTTTTCCAAAATTCACTTATTTATTTACTTTCGCCACACCCGAATACTCGGGGGCTGCACCATTGCATTATTACATCAAATTCACCCAATACCGGAGGCTACGTCATTACTTCAAATATACTCGGGTACTTGGTGAATTTATTTTCCTTCGGCTCTGGATATATCTTCTCCGGCTCAGTGGAATTATTTTCCTTCGGCTCAGTGGAATTATTTTCTCCGGCTCGGTGGAATTATTTTCCTTCGGCTCAGTGGAATTATTTTCTCCGGCTCAGTGGAATTATTTTCTTCGGCTCAGTGGAATTATTTTCTTCGACTTAGTGGATTTATCTTCTTCGGCTCAGTGGATTTATTCTCTCTGGATTACTAGATTGGTTTTCTTTGGGTTATTACTGGTTCACTTATACAATATTACCCGACGCGTTTCCGGGTCAATGGATTCATCTTCTATGGTTATTACTGGAACTATTTTCAACGGCTCAATGGATTCATCCTCTATGATATCAACGGATTCATCTTTTATGGTTATTACTGGATTCTTCGGGTCAATGGATTCATCTTCTATGGTTATTACTGGAACTATTTTCTTCGGCTCAATGGATTCATCCTCTATGATATTGGCGGATTCATCTTCAATATATGCTTCATGGTTAATGGCGTAATCTTCAATGTGGATTCATCTCAAATACTTCATCTTGGACTCATCTCCAGTGCTTCATTTTTTATGGCGTAATCTTCAATGGTTCAATCTTCAAACGAATTCATCTCCAATGGCGTAAATTTTCGGCTGATTCATATTATATTATTGTCAATGGATTCATCCTCAAATGGCTTCACCTTATATGACTCCGCAATTCCGTAAACTTCTTCCGACATCATGGCTAAACACTCGGGGGCTCGACAACAACTTCGCCCCGAGTAACAACGGTGACACGACGTCTAAGCAACAATCATGACATCACCTCAGCAACGCTCGGGGGCTCAGCTATTTCTTCATCAACAATTTCGCGGTATCTACTTTTGCTATTTGATGGTTTCTACTTTGGCGAGATTTCTTATCTACACTCGAAGATTTCATCATGCATCAGCTTCGTCGTGTCCAAAAAGCTAAGTGTTCTTTTATTCTGCACAAAGTTGATTATCATTTACTTTTGCCGCACCCGACGCTCGGGGGCTGCGCGACATATATTCACTTTATATATCATCGAATCCGAGCATCTGACACCGCATGCGAAAAAGAGAGTCAAAGAAAAGATAGAAAAAGTTTGTTTATTTATGCAGGAGAAAGCCGACGAAATTGTCTACAAAAGAGAACCCGACGAAATTGTCTACAGGGAGAACTCGACGAAATCTTCTTCAAAGTGGAACCCGACGAAATCAAAAGAGTACCCGACGAAATTGTCTTCAAGAGGGAACCCGACGAATTCAAAAGAGTACCCGACGAAATCTTGAGAGAACCCGACGAAATTTTATTCATGGAGGTCTCGACAAATTATCTCCAAGGAGGTCCCAAAGAATTGTCCTCAAAGAGGACCCGAAGAAATTTTCCTGAAGAAGGAACTCGACGAAATTTTCAACAAGGAGGAACAAAAAAAAAAAAAAAAAAAAAAAAAGTGGACAAATCTTCGGGTCCATTGACTCGTCATATTCTTCCGAGCAAGAGCATCGGTGATGAACCCGACAATATAGAAAAATCCAATATATTCGGCTATCCCATCACGCCGCGAAAAATATAGAAGAGCCCGAAAAATGGGTCATTGCATCAGCCGAACAAGGCACTCGACAATATATTCTCAGAGCGCTAAAAGTCGCGAATAATCTCTGAATGCCGCAAAACTCTGCGAAGGTAAGACCCCGGATCCGTTCTGTGTGGCGTGGCATCGCCAAAGACTGCGCTCTGCTACTTTTTTCCACATCAACAGATGTGAAGAAAAATCCTAACGGACGCGTTAGGTACCCGATAAATATGACTGGGACTCGACAGAATGGTAAGACCTTAAGCGGCACCTGTCGAAGTTTACACCAGTATCCCGAGATCATGTCCAGGGACGTGATCTTGAAGTAGGTTTTTGCGGATTGCCACTAGAGCAGTTAACTAGTACCTGATCCGTCGGATGAACTAGCCCCAACTACCATTATCCCTGTACAATATAGAGATCAATGTCAAATAAAAGTAGCAATGGCCTGGATTCGATAAAAAGAGGGGCTGCGCCAAGTTCTTTATCGAGTAGTACAACTTGAGCCTATGCCTAGGTGCAAGCACCTGCCCATAGGCTCGGGGGCTACTCTTATCGAGAGCATTGTTCACTCTCACGACAAGATACAAGAGGAAAAATTATGGGGTCGATTAAAAGCAAGTTGAGCCTACACCCAAGTGCAAACACTTGGCCGTAGCCTCGGGGCTACTCCCATCGGGAGCGCCGGTCGCGCACCCGATAGAAAAATAACTTCGACAACATCTACGACAATCAAGCTTTGTAGACTCAACTCGATTCTACGATTCGAGTGGAGCCTACTCCCATCGGGAGCCCATGGATTTCATCAAGTCCTCCAGAAATATAGTTAAGATCTTCATCGAGTAGTACAACTTGAGTCTATGCCCAAGTGCAAGCACTTGCCCATAGACTCGGGGCTACTCCCATCGGGAGCGCTGCCGCGCACCCGATAATTTCAAGAATCGTCGACATCATTTACGCTACACATGATCTACGACATGGACCTCGCCTTGTATTTCTTCGACTTCGGATATGGTTATGCTTGGAGTTTCTACGCAAGTCTTCGACTTCCCTATAAACTCGGGGCCATCGACATGGGCATACCCTTCGGGTACCCATTATTAGTATACCCGGCTCGGCCCAATATGGAGAAGACCCAATATGGAGAAGGCCCAACAAGGAAACCCGAAGAAGTAGTCGACTAGGACTCTTGTAAAACCCTAGGCTGGTTGCATATATAAAGCTAGCCGGGGCACCCGAAATAAGGAGGCCAAGATATAGACATAGAGATAGACAACATAGCTACGCCGATGGCGGCATCCTTGTAAACACATCTATGATCATATAGTGGATTGCTAGCAGCATGTAGGGATCCTCCACCGAGGGGACCCGAAGCTGGGTACGTCGTGTGCCTAATCTCGTTCCCGGAATCTCCATCGTCGCTATTCTCGAAACCCAAGTCTACAATACGTAGGCATTGGCGAGGTGATCCCTCGACACCGAGGACAAGCGTCAGCAAGTCTTTCTATCTATCGGGAGCAAACTTCAGTTTTCCCGCCTTAATATCAGCCGTCACTTGAATCCATTTTTCCCTGGGTACCTTAACCTTGTTGTCACTTTCAACAAGGTTCCCTGTCTTCATGTCATACTCACAGCCATGCCCAAGGAACCAATTTCGAGCCCTAATGTCCCATCCTTCTCGGATGGGTTCTGGAGTGATCCCATTCCGCTCCATCTCAGCCTCTTGTGCATCCCACTTAGGCATGGCTACTTCGTAGCCCCCTCGGCCTGTATGATGGTGATATTTCTTTCCGCTTGCATTCTTCTTGTTTTTCTTTGACAGGTTCACAACCTCCTCTTATTCTATGTACTTCACAAATTCTTCTCAGTTATGCTCCTGCTTCGCTAGATAGTTTTCGAATAATGGAGGCTTCTTCTCGGCCTTATAAGTTGCCCATAACCGGTTCTTATACGCCCGGAAAAGTTCCCCCATCTTCTTAAGAGCCCATTTCTTCACTAGCGCCCTCTGCTTGGCCATCTCAGACTCCGATCCCAAATCTGGCAAAGTGAAATGTGCCATGAGGTCGTAAAAAAGTGTGTCTTTGTACCTATCGGCAACCTCACTTTCGGACACATTCTTGGTCTTGTTCCATTCTCTAATAATGGTCGGGAGACGATCCCTAACCAGAACTCCGCACTGATTTTTAAATGTCACTCTGACAGCTTTGGGTGCCACCGGTTGGCCTTTCGGTGATATAGCTTCAATTGTGAAGTGGTCTTTTTTGCTCAACTTCTTTGCCGGGCCTCGTTTCTCCAACTTATCTTCGGAGGCCTAAGAGAATAAAAAATAATTAATTTATATCTATATGTACATATAGAATTCCATTAATGCCTCTAGTGATCGTATACCTCGCCATGACCGGAGCCGTCGGCTGCTCCATCACGGAGTCGTCGACTTCTCCATCACCGGAGCCGCGGGCTTCTCCATCACTGGAGCCGCCGGCTTCTCCATCACCGGAGCCGCGGTCTTCTCCATCACCGGAGCCGCGCTCTTCTCGGTCGGCTTCTGGACCATCGCGGATTATGTCCTCGAATAGGTCTTCCTGTTCCAAGTCTCGATGGATTTCGAATGGATCCATTGTTTCTACAAAAAAAAAATCGATAAGTACATGTTCTAACCCTAACCAAACCCTAACCCTAATCAAACACTAACCAAACCCTAACCCAACCCAAACCACAGATGGGGTAGGCTCAAGGAGGGGGAGGCGGCGTGGAGCAGAGAGAAGAGGGCGCGTCAGGTACAGGATCTCGACAATGCTCACGTGTTTGCGAGAGGGAGAGGGTGTCGGCGACGCGTGTTTGCGAGAGGGAGAGGGTGTCGGCGACGCGTGTTTGCGAGAGGGAGAGGGTGTCGGTTCTTTGCGAGAGGGGGAGGGTGTCGGCGACGGGTTTATGCGGGGGGGGGGGGTGTCAGCGGGTGTTTGCGAGATGGAGAGGGCCGGTGTCGGTGTCGGGTATCTATCTTATCGGAATCGAAAATTCAATCTTAAAACAACTAAATATCTTAAAACTAATTACTAAACTAAAAGTTAAAATAATTAACTAAATTGTATACAAAAAAACTTAAACTCTAAAACTTAAATTAAAACATAAACTAACTACAAAATACTTACAACAAAATACTTACAACAAAATTTGAACTAACTAATTATCTAACTACAAAATATTTACAACAAAATTTAAACTAACTAATTATCTATATATACTAAAATACTTACAAAAAACTTACAAAAAAACTTGAACTAACTAATTAACTAACTAATACAAAAAAATTTAAAAAAAGAGGGTCGGGGGCGTCGGCGGCCGGCGGTTGCTACCTGCACGCAGATGGGCGGAGGGGGCGGCCGGCACGCACAGCGACGCGGCGCGCGCGGCGGGGCGCGCACGGCACAGGCGGCGGCGCGGTGGCGGGGCAGCACGGCAAAGGGCAGCGACGCGGCGGACTGGGCGGCAGAGAAATCGAGGAGGCCGACGCGCGCGCGGCAGAGGCGCGGAAGGTGGCGGGGGCGGCGGCCGGAGGCGCAGAGGTGGCGGGAGCGGCGCCGGAGGAGCTCGAGGCGGCGGTGGCGGGACAATCCGGCAGCCTGGCGGCGCAAATTTGTCTAGGGTTGGCCTCCGGGTGTCGCGGGTGCTGGCTCCGCCCGCGACGCTAAGCTTTATACCTACCCCCTTTTGTCGCGGGTGGTGGCACGACCCACGATAAAAGGGGGGTCTTTTATCGCGGGCCGTGGCACGACCCGTGACAAAATGGGGTGGGCGCTGATCCGCGGGGGTGGGCGCTGATCCGCGGCATCTGCATCCAACGGCTCCGGCCGTTTGAATCCAACGGCCTGGAGCCGTTGGACGCGGATCAGCCCCTGGTTGTGTTTTTCTTTTCTGTTTTATAAATAAACCCTTATTTATATATTTTAACTTAATAAAAACTATTATTTCAATAACTTTTAAATTGTAACTCAAATAGAAAAGTTTTATATATGAAAATTGATCAGAAAAATCCAATGAACATGAATATGACATCCATATAACTATTTGCATCTCGCATCATATCAAACATTGATAGCCGTGTATGTTTCACCCCTAATGATATGCGGAGTGACACAGACTAAGGTTTCCTCGCTCCGTATAACTTTGATCCGTTTCTGTTTCTTTTCTACTGCGCACTGCCGCCGTGCCACACGTGTCGCTTCCCCGTGCCACGTGTCGTCGCCGCTTCCACGTGCCTCGCCCCACCGCTGCCGGCGTGCGACGTGTGTAGCCGTGGCTTACACGTGCCATGCCCCGCGTGCGACGTGTGTAGCCGTGGCTTCACGTGCCATGCCCCGCGTGCGCTATATAGAGCGCCGCGTGCGCGCGTAGCCACACGTCGCTGATGTCTACGGGTGCTTCTATTCTTGTAGACAGTGTTGGGCCTCCAAGAGCAGAGGTTTGTAGAACAGCAGCAAGTTTTCCCTTAAGTGGATCACCTAAGGTTTATCGAACTCAGGGAGGAAGAGGTCAAAGATATCCCTCTCAAGCAACCCTGCAACCACAAAGCAAGAAGTCTCTTGTGTCCCCAACACACCTAATACACTTGTCAGATATATAGGTGCACTAGTTCGGCGAAGAGATAGTAAAACACAGGTGGTATAGATAGTGATAATATTGCAGAAAGTAAAGATGCAGTAAAACAAGAAACAAGCGGCGCCGTAAAATAGCTTGTCGGCGTAGGAAGCAATTCTTTGTGGTGGAAACAAGGCCTAGGGATCATACTTTCACTAGTGGACACTCTCAACATTGATCACATAATAAATAAGTTCTGTTTCCTTTGTGCTACATATACTCTTGTTTGATAATGAACACCACTAATTGTGTAGGATTACACGAACCCTCAATTAATGCCGGAGTTAACAAGCTCCACAACATTCGATATTCATGTTTAAGTAACCTTAGAGTATAATAGATCTTTGCAAAATAGACCAAGTACTAACATAGCATGCACACTGTCACCATCACACTATGAAGGAGGCATAGATCACATCAATACTATCATAGCGATAATCAACTCCATAACCTACAAGAGATTATGATCATAATCTACGACAAGAACTACACGATGCACACACTGTCACCATTACACCATGCAGGAGGAATAGACTACTTTAATAACATCACATGAGTAGCACATAAACTAGTAGCGATACAAAGCACATTGCAATCATAAAGGGATATAAATAAGCACTTCACTATGCCATTCATAACAGTGAATAAGTATTCTGTGAAATATAGCCTAAGAGACCCACACGGTGCACACACTGTCACCTTTACACACGTGGGACAAGGAGTCTCCTGGAGATCACATAAGTAAAATCCACTTGACTAGCATAATGACATCTAGATTACAAGCATCATCATATGAATCTCAATCATGTAAGGCAGCTCATGAGATTATTGTATTGAAGTACATAGGAGAGAGATGAACCACATAGCTACCGGTACAGCCCCGAGCCTCGATGGAGAACTACTCCCTCCTCATGGGAGCAGCAGCGGTGACGAAGATGGCGGTGGTGTCGATGGAGGAGCCTTCCGGGGGCACTTCCCCGTCCTGGCGGCGTGCCGGAACAGAGACTTCTGTCCCCCAGATCTTGGCTTCGCGATGGCGGCGGCTCTGGAACTTTTCTCGTACCGTGGCTTATTCGTATCGGGGTTTTAGGTCAGGGAGACTTTATAGGCGAAAGGGGAGCCTCGGAAGGGCTACGGGGGGGCCAGACACCAGGCCGGCGCGCCCCCCCTCAGGTCGCGCCGCCTTAGTGTGTGGGGCCCTGATACGTCTCCAACGTACCTATAATTTCTGACGTTCCATGCTTGTTTTATGACAATACTTACATGTTTTGCTTGCACTTTATAATGTTTTTATGCATTTTCCGGAACTAACCTATTAACAAGATGCCACAGTGCCAGTTCCTGTTTTCTGCTGTTTTTGGTTCCGTAGAAAGGCTGTTCGGGCAATATTCTCG
>NC_061509.1:276459405-276586719 GCF_022539505.1 Lolium rigidum
TCTCTAGACCTTTTTTCCTGGATCTTCAGGAAAAAAAATACTCCCTCCGTTTCTAGGTATAAGCGTTACCCCACATGTTTGGACATTTTTTTCAAGATTTGATTATCTTTTCTTATCCTATGCCAAGTCCTCTATGTTCTCAGGTCAATTTTCTAGGGGCAATCCGTCCCAAACTTGGTACTAACTCCGTCTAAAAATAGGTGTCTCACTTTTGTCTACATACACCATATCTAGATGCATTTTAATTAGAGATGCATCTGTATCTAGATAAAGTTGAGACACCTATTTTTAGATGGAGAGAGTATAATTTTTCATTCACATGCGTCCTTTAATTTCCGTGCAAAAAAAATATGCCTTATAGTTAAATCTAGGAACGGAGGGAGCAGCAAACATAGTAGAACAGAGTGGTCAAAATTGTTTGTTTTTGTGTGTGGAAGTAGCACATATTTTTACCGGGTGGAAAGTAGCAGATTGCTTCTTTTTTCTGGGAACATGAAAATCAAATATCATCCTGAATACTGTATGAAATCAACTCTAATTTATTTATATGCCAAATACAGGAAGACGATGAAAAGGCCTTGCAACATGATCGGCTTAGCAATTTGCCTGATGACGTGTTGCTCAGTATCATAGAGCGACTTGATGCTGCAGACGCCATGAAAACCAGCATCCTCTCCAGACGGTGGAAGCAGATCCCGACTATGCTCTCCAAAATTCTTATAATGGTTGGTTCTGCAGACAACATGCAAGAGAGGACCTGTGATGTTGCTCGGGCCAATGCAACCATGCTTGGAGCAACCCGTAGCCTTCTGGAAAGCAGGAGTACAAGTCCATACACCATCCACCGCCTGTGCATGCAATTCTTCTTGGGAGATGGATCCATTAAATTTGGCCCGATTGTTTCCAAAACCATAGCAACACATGTGGTTTCCTTTGCTGAGTTCACAATTTTGACAGAGAAGGATTATGAACGCTGCAACCCTGTCGATATGCTTGCTTACGGGTGGCAGCTAAAGTTATTCATTTCTACTTGTCGGAACGCATTCGCTTGTCTTGTACGACTCAAGCTAGAAAATTTGAGACTAGGTGAATCAGATTTCCCTACCATTCTCAAATTGTGCAAACAACTGGGGTTCCTCCGCTTGGACAACTGTGATATGGGGCTTCGGTCCTTGCTAGCAGTCGAACACCCGCTACTCCGTGAGCTTGAGATTATCAGGAGTGAGTTTGAGAGGGTTGATCTGAACTGTCTGCCAGAGCTCACAACACTGACCTTTTCTTATTGGAATTCTCTGCATGATCCTTTGTCTTTCGGCTATGTCCCACTGCTCCACACCGTGAGCATCAGTAATACGGCTCTTTCATGGCACAAGATGCTCAAGTTAAGTGAATTTCTTGGCAAAGCCACTGTAAGCAACCTGCATCTTGGCTTTGAAAGCGAAAAGGTCAGTGAAGGTTACAGTCCTGCTGATGATACACGTGGTTTATCCTGATCTTTATTTTTGAGGTTCTAGTCTTTAATTTGGTTTATGTACTTCGTGTTCTCCCGTCTTCTGCAGATTTGGGCTAAACCTGAAGATTCTACAGAATTGTCCGAAGTGTTCAGCAAACTAAGGCTTGTCAATTTGGCTGCTATTTCTGAAGAATGTGACCTGACTTGGACCTTGTTTGTTCTGCAAGGTGCACCTTCCCTTGAGGAGTTATGCATCAGGGTAAAGTCTTTCTACCTTTTCTCTAAATATTTTTTCTTCTGCATATTAAAGTTAGATTTAGTACTGTCTCAAAGTTCTGGCGCCACATTAAAATGCTTCATATAGTTAGGTAAAATTGTTTCTTCTTTTACATTGTTGAATATGAATGTTTGCCTGATGGGAAGCACTGCAGGTTTGCGATTGTTTGGGGATATGGGATGAGGAAGAGAGGAAGAAGCTTGGATATAGCGAGGAGAGGAAGGATGCAGATGCAAAATGGGAAGCATCTTATTTCAAGCACCGCAAACTTTCTGTGCTCAGGATCTTTGGGTTCCAATCAGAAGACAAGTTTGTGGATTATATCACAACTGTCATGAAAGCAGCAGTCAATCTGAAGGAGATCTACCTGCATGAGAAGCCAGCATGTGAGGAGAAGTGTGAATACCGCCGCCAGCGAGGTGACAGGTTCCCGAAGTCAAGGAAGCAGAAGATCTTGGTTAGGAACAGCTTGGATATGCATATGCGCCCGCTATTAAAGCTTCACTTCCGATTTTAAGAACTTATATGCATTTTTGCTTCTGCTGGATAACCAGGAAACATGCGCTATGTTATGTTGTCACTTATTTGTGATTAGCTATGTTATCTTGTCTTTACATTTTGGCGACAAAGACTGTTGCATCATATTGGTAGTAAAATATTGCTAAGAAACTAAACAGTCATGTGAACGTGTTTGCTCAAGCTGTGGAAACAGAACACCCCACCTAGGGTAACGTGTTTGATACACTTTCAAGCGACATGTAGTTGTGAGGAATACCCTAGCATTATATATGGGCTGAGTCTAGTACATCACCAACTATATAGAAGGGGCCCTAGAGCCGGTTTATACCAAAAGAAAATTGGACTGAAGAAAAACAGACTGCTGTGATTTTGAGTCGTGGCTGTCTCTAATAATTCTACACGTTAGTAGGGGTTACTTCTTTCGCATATGTGAAACTCTTTTTAACATAGCACAACAAAAAGCAAAATAGAAAGAACAATAGTTGCTTATCTCCTTGTATTTTAAACTAAAAATTCTGTTCAATAAAGAGCTAAGGAAACAACCAATGAAGGAACAGACCCGGTGTTGGTGTGCATCACATGGGACAACGAATTATAAGGATCATTTACACAGCCCCCAAAACAGATCATTAAGACACCAGATTAATCTATCACATCATCAATCACATAGCACGCAAGATCATTTGTCACCAAAAAAAATCATCCTCAGAAACAGATAACACCATCATTCCAGGACAAGTATCACAGGTAATTTCCACAGCAGAAAGTTTCAGAAGATAAACTGTGGAACTGAAAGCTCAATATCTGATACATCTGAAAGATCTTTGCAGATCAAAAGTTGAAGTCGACCTATGTTCACCTTCCTTCTTACAGGATCGAGGAGTGCCTGCAGTTCAATCAAGGATGCTATGAGCACAAATGAACAACAAAAACTGGAGAGAATATAACCATACTTAAGGCAGCCTGCGCATACCTTAGTACTCCAGGCGCCCTCCAGCTCCATATGACCCATAGACAAAATGTCCCAGGCCACCATTTGGGGAGCTTGTGCACGATCCTTTGCGGGCCTGGTACGCCTTTTGCAAGTTGGACCTCCCGCCCTTGCACACAACATAGTGCTTGCGCACGTGCTGACGATGACGATACCGAATCCTCGGAGGATACCAAGGGACCCCCTGTGAAACTTCCACTGCACCCAGATAAAACATGTTCAGCATTCAATTCATAAATCTGTAGCCATCAACATAACGTATAGATAGAAGCTAAATTCAGCCAAAAGGACATAAGACACCATACAAGATAACCTATTCCAATGTGTCTGTGACATAGTAATGAAATTAGACATTCATTTGAGCATGACAGAGTCATTGCACAATTTCAGATAAGTTGCAAGTGCAGCAAACATATAGAGGACATAGAGTGCTGCACTTGCCCAATTTCATCATTTCGCATCATCCGTGCCAGACAGTAGAGGACAATTATAATACAGCAGCAAATGAAAGCATGTGAGCAAGAGCTTCGATTTTAAAATGACAAAGGTTAGGGCAGCTTAATGCAAATAAAGCCTGCAGTACTAACAGAACCTTATTTGAAGCAGGTCTTACCAAATATCAAACTAATTTTAGTGGGAATAGCCACTGGTAGAGAAAACCTAAATCCATACAAACATGGGCTACAACCAGAACACATAAGCCAAGTTCTGAATGCAGGCAAACACGACATAGACAGCGCAACGTACAAGATAATCTAGCACTAAAAGACAGGCCAGTTATTTTCACAAAATCAACCGATGGGGTGCAATCATATGATGTGACTACTAACATGGAGAAGAAATTCTACAATTTATGCAACAAGGACAGAATGACTTTTCACAAGTTGCAAACATATGACAATCCATCACTATGACAGGGTCATTCATTTCACAAAAATCAAGAGAGCCAGGGGTGCAATCATATGATGTGAGTAACGACATAGTAGAAATTCGCAATTTATATAAGCACGACAGAATGACGATCCATATAGGAAGGGCGGTTGACAATCCATCAAATATCATCGTGGCAGACAGTACAGGACATGGCACATCGTGCTAGAGAGCAGAGGGCATGCTACCTGGTGGGGGCTCGGGGTACACTTCTGGTGGAGGACGGTTATCACGGCGGGTGCGGCGGTTCCTTCGGGGCGCGACATCGATCCACGGGTTACTGGACCAGAAGAAATCCATGTGTTAACTCCGGAACAGATCAAGAGATCCAACGGAAGGGCAGCAAGAAACTTACAACGCGTCGTTCATCAGAACTTCTGCGCCGGCGAGTGGGTCCAGCGCGCCTGGGTACCTCAGGAAGAAGTCAGGGTTGGCCGCCATGGCGGCAGCGTGGGTGGTGACGCCAGGTGCTGCGAAGTACCAGCCCGGGAACTGAGCGGGGAACCCAAGGTAGAAGTCCCGGTTGGCGAGGAACGCGGCGAAAGGGTCGGTGTAGAAATCCTCGACGAGGTCGACGAGGACGAGCAAGGCGGGCTCGAACTCCACCCCGAAATCGACAGGGTCTTCGTCGAGCAGATCCATCCCCTACAGACACGAATATCAGATAAGAGAATCACGACAGCCTCTCCAGATCCGGCGAGACGGCGAACGAGCGGAGAGGAGACGAAGGATACGGTCGCGGTACCTCTCGCGGCGGCTGGATCTGGCGGCGGCTGGATCTGGCGGCGGGGAGCGGCGGCGGGTGGTGCTTGCGGAGGAAGGGAACGGGGGAAAGGCTTTATCCAGAGAGCCTACGCCCGATCTCTCTCGAACGTTCCAGTGACTGCGCCCTAGACGATCCGTGGGCCGAGCAGCAAACTGGATCTTGTCAAGGGCCGCCGGGCGAGCGGCAGATAGCTCGTGCCGCCGACGGGCGAGCCGGGGGGGATAGCGAGGTGGGCCAAGCCCACACTTGCTGCTGCGGCGGGGTTGAGGATCCCGCCGGGACTCACAGGTTTTCAAGGGACCTGAATTTCAGGGGGTCCCTCCGGAGGGGCCTTTCTGCACATCGAACCAGGACTGGATCTCCCTCTCCCCCGCCCGCTGAATTCCCTCGCCTTGAGTCTGCAACCTCTCGCAAAGGATAGAGATCAGTCGCCGGTCTCCGGCGGCTGGTCTGTACCCTTTGGAAGAGGATCAAACTGTGCAAGAGGGATTGAGATTGACAACTCTCTCATGGCCATACATAGCTTTTGGTGGATGAGCAACCTCTGAAACAGAGCTTTTCACTGGGTGCCATGGGTGGAGAGATCTGGGCTTGTTCAACACTTTGAGACACATAGAGGTGGAGGAGGAGGAGGACTCTTGTGTGTTGGGTGAAGCTAGGCTACATAGCATAGTCCATGGGAGGTGGAGGAGGAGGAGGAGCAGAGGAACTCCCCTGTCTCTGATTGCTGCTGAGGATGAAACTAAGCTGCTGCTGTTGTTGTTCATGGCCATGAACAAGAACAAGTTTCAAGCTGTTGTTGGAGGAGGAAGAAGACTTCTCAACAAAGAGGCTACCGGAGGAGGAAGAAGAAGACTACTCAACAAACCAAAGAGAGGGTAAGGGGGGAGGAGGGCGACCCCATTATATGGACGGACGAGACGAGAGGAGGAGAGACCGAGGGTGCCAAGTTTGCTTGTGAACAAGCGATTTTGTAGCCAGACGAATCGGATCCTGCGATCTACTCTACTCCATCCACCGAAAACGTCTCCGGTCCGGTTGCTACGTTACCAAATCGCTAGCAGTCGTCAAACTTTGCGTCCGGGTGTGCTTAGCTAGCGGCCGGCGATAATTTGGACGCGGTCGATCGCAACAAGAGGGAAACATATCTTTTCAAAATATATACTCTGCGACAGCTCATCCCTGTGGTGCGTGCCAACAAATACAAGCACTACTGCTGTACCGTATCTTGCCTAATTTCAGCACTGAATCAAGGATTTTAATGCCTTCCGAAAACTAATACTAGCGCATATCTTCTGGAGTATACCGATTTAAATGCTTTCCAAATAATACAGGGCGCCTTGAATACTTGCCGAATACTACCTGGCAACGGTTTCCTCCGAAATTACAGTAGGTAATCTGTCCCGTGCACGACACATACTCTTTGATCGACACGCCCCGTTCAAATCAAAATAGACTTTGGTCGGCACGCAACGCAACATATATTTGCTCTGGCATTCAGAGAGGTGGTCAGGATAAGGGTTTTGTCCAAACAAAAAAAAAGGGTTTATTTGTTTCGCAAAAATGGGTTTATTTTGCTATCTCGTAAAATATCGGAACAATTGAGCGGCCTATTGGCGGCAGCGAGCAAAAATCAAAAATTGTACCCTTGGTGACGAGAACACCCGTTATTTTCACCTTTGTGCTTTTGCCCGCCTTTAGAAAAAACCGGATAAAAAAACCTCGACGATTAGGATGGAAACATCGTTTTCTTCCATCAAGCGAAAGCCTCGATGCTTCATGACTTCTACAAGAACCTGCTCGGCACCCCTATTTACAGTGCTGATCACGAGCCACCCTAGTTGAGTCCACTTCTCACAGCCCTACTCAAGCAGCCTCTCTCGTCCGCCCCTTCTCCCTTGAAGAGATTCGGTCTGCCATGTTCTGCATTAACAACAACTCTAGCCCTAGGCCCGACGGTTTTGGTCCCGCTTTCTTCAAGGGGAACTGAGACCTGGTAAAAACAACTCTTTTTTACTCCCTCTCGAGCTTCCATAACCTCTCCTCCGAACTTCGACCCATAAACAAGTTTCACATTGTCCTCCTCCCCAAGAAAGAAGGAGCGAACAAACCGAACAACTTCCGGCCCATCTCCCTCCAAAACTGTTGTCTCAAAGTTCACACCAAATGCCTAACTCTGCGGCTTCGGGACCTCATCCCCTATCTTGTGCACCCCGACCAAATTGGGTTCATCTCTAGGCGTTGTATTGCTGAAACCTCTGTGTACGTTGCGGACATTGTGCAAAGCTGACACACACATGGTGCCCATGTTGCAGTCTTTAAGCTTGATTTCCGCAAAGCCTTTGACTCCATCAGCTAAGATGCTTTGGATCGCATTCTGATGGCCAAGGGGTTCCCGAAGCTTTGGCGTACTTGGATTAAGATGCTTAACCTGACTAGCCAGACGACGGTCCTCCTCAATGGATTTCCGGGTAGATGGATCCGGTGTTGGCGTGGCCTCCGGCAAGGAGACCCCCTCTCCCCCTTCATGTTCAATATCATTGTGGATGTCCTGCAATAGATGACCTTTCATGCTTCTCGCGAGGGCCTCCTTCTCCACCCTCTCGTGGATGACCTCCTCTGCCCCGTCCTTTAGTACGCGGATGACACTCTCATCATTATCCGGTTCCCTGAGCATGTTGCGAACCTCAAGCGGGTCCTTGATGACTTCTCGGCTGCCACTGGGCTCACCATCAACTTCCATGAAAGTACTTTCGTCCCAATTAAGACTGACCAGGAATCTACCCTCTCCATGGCCAACGCTTTTGGCTGTGTCGTCTCCTCCTTCCCCCAAACCTACATGGGTCCCCCCCCTCTCTACCTACAAACTCTGTTTCACTGACATCACCCCGATCATGAACAAAAGTAACATGCGCCTTTCTGGGTGGCGTGGACGGTGCCTCCCTATTAGGGGGGGGGGGCGATCCTTGTAAACTCTCTCCTCACGGTGATGCTTTCCCAGGCCATGGGGTTGTCATCCTCGCGGGCGGCGTCATTGAGGCCAGTGACAAAAGACGGCGGGCCTTCCTCTGGACCGGAGAGGAAACTTGCAATGGCGGCAATTGCAAAGTCGCATGTGAGGATGTTTGTGTCCCGAAGGATTTGGGTGGGCTTGGCATCCTCTCCATCCAGTTCCAAAACTCCTCCCTTCTAACCAAATTCCTCACCAAACTTCACTCTGACACCTCCGTCCCCTCGACTTGCTAATTTCGCCGTAGGTATGACTGGCATGGCTCTAGAGACCTGGGACTCCCACCACCTCGACACTCATGTCTAGAAAGATATCGTTGCTGGCCCTTTCCGCTCTATTTCCAAACTCACCATCAGTGATGGGAGCTCCACGGCCTTCTGGTATGATCTTTGGTTTGGGGACTACCTCCTTCGAGACTTTCCTTTTCTCTCACTCCACCCCGCTGAACGTGAATGTTGCCACGGTCCTGACTTCCGATTTCCGCAGCACCCTCGGACCGCGCCTTTTGCAGGCCGCTGAGGCCGACTTCCATGCCCTTGATAACGAGCTTAGTTCGGTGGCCCTGCGCCACGATACCCCGGATACTCGTACTGTCCGCTCACTAAGAAAAATCTCTCGAACAAAAGTTTCTACACCAACTCTTTCAGGCATCTGCAGATCGACGAGGTGGCATGCAAGGTTTGGAAGAGCGTCGCCCCTCTCAAGTGCAAGATTTTTTCTGGGCTTGCCAGGAAGAAGCACCTACCCACAAATGAGCGGCGGTTCAGACACCACCTCTCCGGCGATGCCTGTCTCTCCTGCTCTCAAGAGAAGATATAGATCACCTTATGTTGTTATGTCCCCAGGCCTGCGAAGTTTGGAGTTACTTATGCCGGGACTTCGACGTTCGGGGGCCCTCCAACCTCGTCGACCCGTGGACCTCACGATCCCGAAGTTATGAAGAACACTGCCATTGCCTGGAGAATCTGGAAGAGAAGGTCATTGAGGTCCAAAGGATGGACGTCGAGGCCAAAAAAGCAAACACCGAGGCCGGGAGGATGGACGCCGAGGCCAAGACCCGTGCAGATGACACAAGGATCATGCTAGCCGACTTGAGCATCGTGGACGAGGACAACAGGCCCTGGTTCATGAAGAAGCGCGCCGAAATCCGCGCGTGAGACGCCTGATCTGCAGCGCCAATGTCTAACACCATGGCCTCCTTTTGGCCTTGATATGTTGTTCTGGTTATGTTGTGCCCCTTTTGGACTCAATTTTGAGTCGTACGATGTGTAAAATGTGATGAACTTATTTGACAACTTAATTTGAGCCAATTTGAGGCTATAATTTTGTGCAAATTTGAACCAATTTGAGGCTATTGCTTGTTTTCTGAACTTTCTAAATCCTAAAATTGCCCGCGCGCCGGAACTACGTCGGCCCGCCGGAGCCATCCGACGCAAACGAATATATAACCATTTTAACATATGCGGACCGACGCATACCGACATTTTAGTCGTCTAAAATGCGTGCGTCTTTGAGCAAGCGGGCTCATCCATTCTCTAGTGCGGTTGATGGTACTCCACATACATATATTGACTTTTTTGCTTCGTTTGCACGCTACTGCTTTTCTATGCTTTTATTTCCTTTTGTCTCTTTTTTCTAGAGCATATATTCTTTAATTCAGTATTAATTAATAAATCAAATAAAAATCTAGCAAGTGGGATATGGAAGACTAGACTAACACATGCTAGAAAATTCTTACGGTTTTAGTTTAAGTGATCCTGTGTTTTGCATTCCTGCTCCAGAACCTTAAAAAACACTCCGAAATGTACTACTTCTACTTTAGTTGAGTAGTATACTAGAGTTGCTGTTTGCACTTGGGCTCGAGGAGAGTGACTTTGCGACGGTGTGTAGCAGGGAGTAGGGCATCACTCCATGTGAGTAGTGCTTTGGACACATGGGGCATGCGCGGTCTCTTTGAGCTGTCTCCTCGAGCTAGTGGCCACGAGCATGGCGAGATGCCATCTGCAGGAAGGTAGAGTAAAGAAGTAGAGTCTACAGCGACAGCAGCGCCGAAAGGTTCCTAACATTTATCGATCGACACGATAGATTTCTGTCTCGAAGCCGCGTGAGCTTAACATTGGTGCATGCGTGGCTCGGCCATTGCAACGCACACATGCATGCGTGCCCCTCCTTTTGTGCAGAGCCATCACTGGCCAGACATATGGACACAGGCAGCTGGGACTGGGAGCTAGGCAGCTAGCCGTTGCGCAGTCATGAGCAGGAGAGCTCAGGGCATCTCCAGCTCGGGACCCAAACTAGACGCGTTGGTCTATCTGAATGGAGCTGTACACACGGACATGTAGATCTGGCTGACGGCCCGTTTGGTTCGCTAGCACTCATCTAATGCGCGGACGCACAGCAAAAGTCAAAGACATACAAAAAATTTAAACTTAAAACATAGTTCATTAAATATATGTTCTATTTTAGGCAAATTTATACATATGCCATATTTTAGACAAATTTAATCTACAAAAGAAAGCCCTCTATATGGGCTTTAAACTAAAAAATATATAAAACCATAGCCTAGGATTTGAGAGGATGAGGTAGCTGCCGGTGCGCCGCCTAGTCCTTGTGGACCTCATCGCCGTGGGCGTCGATGATGTCCCCAGGCGGCGATGCGCTGTTGTGGCTCGAGCGCCGAGGGCTCCGGCCAAGGCGACCACTGGGCCTCTTCCCAGGCCGGAGTGGGGGTCCAGAGCCGCCCTCTGCTCCGCCGCAACAGCCCGCAGCTCCGACTCCTACCTGAGGCGGAGGTGACGCTCCTGCTCCGCCTCGCGCCTGGCCTCCTGCCGCCTGGACGCCTCGTGTCGGAGCCATGCCTCCTCCTGCCGGTGCCTGGCCTCCTCCTCTCGGCACGCCTGGCCGAGCAACGCCCAGGCCTCGGCGTCCTCGACTGCCTGCCGGGCCTCCTCCTCCATCGCGGAGGTGCGGATCACCGCCGCGAGCTGCGACAACTTGGCCTCCTCCTCCTCTGCGATGGACAGCGCCAGAGTGGCGCGCATGTCCGGGTCATCGTCCTCCTCCGGCTTTGACACCAGCGGCGTGAGTTGCGCCAATGCCGCGGCGACGCGGCCTTCATCCTCGATGTGCAGCCCGCCGCGGTTGCGGGCTGCCCTCAGCGCTGGCGCCACCCGCGGGCTGCTGCCGGCCTCGTCATCGTTGGCGCCGGGAGTGAAGGCTCTCTTCGGGGCCATGGCGGCGGAGTGGGGCGCATGCGTGGGGAGTTGTAGATTGTAGTGGGGAAGTGGACTGGACAAGGACAGATCCCTCACAGTCCACATTTAAGAGGACGCGCGGCCGCCCACCGCTGGGCCCATGGAGGCAAGCATGCGGACGCAGCCATGCCATCTGCGGCCACGCAAACATGGCCCAAATTTGGACCGGGTTTGGGTCGTCTCGGACGCCGCGACCATCCGCATTTGGGATGCGTGGCCGCGTTGGGCCGCGTTTTTGTCTGCCGCAACCCATCCGTACACGCAGAAGCGGGATGGGTCGCCGCGCTCAGGCCATCTCCAACGGGGCGGCCCATCCCGCGCCCACCGCGCCGTCCTTCCTCCAGCGTTACTTCGCGGCCGCCCTTCTCCTGTCTGTCCTCGCTGCGAGGGCGTGGGCGCGCTCGGCCTCCGTCGGCGTGTTGGTGTGGTTGCCGCTCATCTCGCTCTCGCGTGTGGCGACGCGTTCCACACCTTCACGAGCCTCGGGAGAATTGGGCCTCCATGTTCCCATGCTGGTGAGGCAGACGTTGGTGCCGGCCTTGTTTCGCCTCGAGGCGGAGCTCCTCCTCACCTGCCTCGTGGGCGCGCCGCTCGGGCGAGGGCATCTGGAGGAGGCAACAGGCATCCACCTGGGTGATGAGCTTGTTCTTCCGCCCGATAAGGTCGCCTGAACGGCAGCGACCGGCCGGACAGAGGCCTCGTGCTTCGTGCTCGCGCGTGTCATCTCACCGAGGCGCTCCTCGATGGCAGCGTTAAGCTTCGCCATCTCACGGTGGTGGACGGCGTTCGCCTCCTCCTCAGCGGTGTGGTGGAACGCGAGCAGCGCCGCGTTCCTCCTGGGGTCGGGCGCTGGTGCCTCCTCCGCGGCCTAGCACTAGCCGTTGTTGGCCTCGTACAAGCCACCCCCGTCCGCCTCCATCTTTTATGTGTCCTCTGCCTCCTTCACCACCACCTCCGCAGTCATGAACTGGGATCTCTCTCTCATACCTGCATGAGAAAAGGTCGTGGGTGCAAAATTTGTTTCGTGAACATTATTGAATTTCCCACGCATTTTCAATGTCAAGCCCCTCTTAATAGTACGGTTTCTCACACAAAGAAAACTATAAAATCTTTTGAGCGCTGACTTTAAGCGTTTCCTCTTTTCTCCTTTTTGAGGGATCGACCACCGTCTTGTCTAAATTGCCATACAACACTTAGCACACGGTAAAAAAAAACTTGTAGTTTTGTTATCAAACACACAAAACCGACTTAGGATAAAAAAATGCACTTGCAACAGCATTGAGTAGAGGTGGCCATATCTAGGCAAGGCAACAAAAGACCATCGTGGATCAACGAGCATACAAGCACATGATATTGGTGTCCCATTATATGGGACCTCTTTTTTCCTATGACTCCATTAACAAACAATATTTCAAAGCATCTCCAGCCGCGTCCCCAAACCATCCCCCAAAACGGCACCTGATCAAGCGTTTGCGTGACGAGTATTGTTCGTGCCGTGTTTGGGGGACGTCGATCCCCAGTCGCGTCCCCCAAACACCGTTCCTAATGAGGAATTCAAATAGTTTGCATTCAAAAGAGATCGTTCCCACCGAAGTCGTCGCGATTAGAGTAGCGGCGATCAAAGTACTGGGCGCGCGATCATATTACATGCCGACGAAAGAATTAGAAGAAGGGGTTGAGGTAGGGCGACGCCGACGGCGCATCCTAAGTCGACGTAGGCCCGTCGATCACGATGAACTCGTCGTGATCTGCCCGGTGTGCATGCTCCGTCGCCGACGTCGAGGCAGAGGCCAACGTAGGTGTAGTAGCAGATGCTATCGCAGACGCGTATGCCGGCTCTTGCTCCGGGGTTGGGGCAGCGATACACCCAGCCAGCGCGTGCTGGTGCACGCGCACCGTCAACGCCTCCTTCTCCAGCTGCCCCGCCCTCCGTCCTTTCCGCTCCGCCGTCGACATCTTCCGGCGCAGACAGTATTGATGCCACTGATCATCGGTCCAGCCTTTCGGCTTCTTCTTTGGAGCCGGCGCCTTCCGCGGCTTCGCGAAGGGCGCCTTCGCCCCTTTCGTCTCATTGCCCGGCGGCTTCTTGGCCGCTTTCTTGGCCATTTTTTTGGGGGCAGTCGGTGGCGCCATGGGTGGGAGAGGGTGGTGGCAGGAGGAACAGCGCAGCGACGGCGGGAGGGAGAAATGAATCGGCGGGGCGGGATAGGTCATATGTGTTGGGATGATAGAAATACGCGGCGGGAGAGGCGCGATTAGGCGGGAGCGGTGGACGAATTTTTTCCTCACCACTGACGCGTCGGTCCCGCCACGCCACGCCTCGCCTCGCTTTTCGGTGTGTCCGGCGTCTCCGGAGCGTCTCATGTGTAGCGGGGACGGGCTCATGCCTCCGGACACCGTTATCGAACCACGTCGGACAAAAAAACAGGTTTGGGAGACGCGGCTGAAAATGTCTTTTTGTCCGGCGCCAGAGATCGCTTTGGGGGACGCGACTGGAGATGTGGAGATGCTATCAGCCCCATGAATTATAAGGTCTCAAACGGTTTTGTATAGCCGAGTCAATCAGAATCACGGGCAAAAAAAAACTAATCCGACAATGAAAAGTAAACCAAACCGATCAGAATATAAACCAAAGATGGAAATAGTAAACACACCTTTTTCTAAAATAGAAATCAAACGGGAGTGGCGTTTTGGCACCCGGGAGCATATGCTCCCGGTTTTTAAACTTCATTTTAAATGCACTTTTAAAATGTTGAAAAATTTGAACACAAAATTTAGTAGATACGTCTCGAAATTCTACACGTTCACAAAGTGGTTCCACAGAAAACCGACATTTCGAGTGTCATCTGTAAAAAAGACAAATTTTTCTGTAAAAAATGGTTGTGTATGAGACGTTTTGTTTATCTTTTTCGCACAAGTCCCAAAAAATGTCGGTTTTTCGCAAGACTTGGTCTGCGCACGTAAAATGTTGATACGTAAGCAAGAAATTTTTTGTTCGAATTTTTAAAACATTTCAAAATATTTCTCCGGTGGCAGGAGCATATGCTCCCATGTTCCGAATTGAATTTCCGAAATCAAACCTATTAAAAGTTTAAAACTCTACTCTTCTAGTGTGCCATCTTGTCATGTGTGACTGGTGGGCCCGATCATGTGGCGCACAAAAAGATAGCCTATGCACACCACGGTTGAAACCTCATGTTGGCTTGAACCTGTTCTTGTGGAAATGATCACCCAAAGTAAAAAAAAAAAAAGGTGTGGTAGGTGCGCATTATAATGTGCAACTAGCTTATATTTTGAGACATGGGAGTAATAAAAAGACATGCATGTATGGATAAACCTCCATTTGCGAAAATAAGTATAATAAAAAAAGACAAGGTATGAGAGACCCGTGGGTTCAGCGGCGATTTGCACAAAAATAACCCAAAAGTGAAAGAAAAGCACAGACTGACCCTCCGGCGAAACTATTTCACCCATCTAACCCTTTTGTGTGGCACCCATCTAACCCTCTCAGGGGCGCCACACATGCCCATGTGGCGCCCGTCCGGCCGGCGCCACACACCCATCCGACGTGGCCCGTCGACGCTGAGCTGGGTGAGCCGATCCGACGTGGCAGCCCGTGTGGCGCCGCTCACGCCGGCGCCACACATTGAAAGTGTGGCGCCGCTCGGAAGGGCGCCACACATCCACTTAAGTTTGGCCGCGCGCGCCCGGCCCAGCCCGACCCTCTTCTTCTTTCTTTCTCCCTCTCGTTCGTCCTCTCTCCTCACGGGCGCCCGGCTCTCTCTCTCCCCCTCTCCCCCAACCAAATCCACCACCAAATCATCGGATCCGTCCGTGGAGATCGTTCCCAACTCGTTCCTTGAGGTAATCTCCTCCGTTCCCCTTCTTTTCATCCATTGATTTTGTGCCATTGGTTGAATCTAAATGTCAAACCCTAGATGTGGATTTGGTTGATTTGAGGGTGGAGATGGATTTGGTTGGATGTTAGGGTTGTTGAAGTAGGAGAAATGGTAGTGTGCTAGTTTGTATGGATAGACTATGTTGATTATGGTAACTAATGAACACATGTGTGTATGTGTTGTTCCCATTATGCTAGGGGGATGGAAAGAATTGTTCATGTTCATCATGTGGACAAGGATGCTTATTTGAAGGGAAACATAGAGCCGGACCCGGAAGAGGTTGACTTGGTGTTTGACCTTAGCCCTAGCTTTGCGGAGGTGGTAGCACAAGTGAGGGTTGAGTTGAATTGGAATGAGCCAAATGATGGTGTTGAGCTAGAGGGAAGGCATAATGTGGGGTTTGGAATGCACACCCGTTGGAAGACAATGCGGATCAACTCCGAGCAACGTTGGTCCGTTTACAAGGAGACGGTGGCCGGGTCACAAGATAAGGCTTTGGAGTTGTTTGCAACCAAGACGGTTGATGCTCGTATCGAGCTTGACCTTAACCGGCCATCCTCCCCCGTTCGAGAGAGGAGTCCACCACCCATGAGCCAAGAAGAAGCCACCCAATCTCCTATTGTCCAATCTCCCATTGCCCAACAACCTCCGTTGGATAATGAGTATGACGAGCATGACGATGGTGATGATGGTTTCGAGATGAATGGCAACAATATCGGTGATTTGGATAAATATTGGACGCAAGAGGAGATGGACCACTCCATTCCTTATTCCCGATGCTATGCGTCGGACTCGGATGATGATGGACCCGAAGAGGAGGTTGATGAGGATGGGTTGACGGCTAAGGAAGCCGAAAGAGCCGAGATCTTCAAGAAGGTAACCGGACGGGATATCCGGGTACCATTGTTCCGTGATGTTAGTCTTGCGGATGGAGCCGTGGTTGATGGTGGCAAAAGTTTTCTTCTTGGAGCTAGGCCAATATCGAAGAGAGATGTGGATGCTACGACGGCTATGATCTCTAAAGGGCTCACGTTTGATACCTTCTTGGAATTGAAGATATGGTTGAAGGAGTTCTCCATTAAGCATCATCGCCCTTACATTGTTGTTCACTCCGACTTGAAGAAGCGGTACACGCTAAAATGTGTGGATAAAAGGTGCCCATGGGTTGTCCGTGCAAGACCTTTCAAAAAAGGGCCCTCTTGGCACATAACAAGTTGTGTAGCCACTCACATGTGCCGGGGGCCGAAGCTTGATGGCAAGGATGCGCAGCCGGACCACCGTCAACTCACATCCGAGTTCATTGCATACAAGCTCTCGGCGGAGATATCATCACTTCCTATCATGAGCATTAAGTCCGTGCAAGATACGGTCAAATCCCGGTTTGCCTACGACGTCAAGTACGGGAAGGCATGGAAGGCCAAACAAGCTGCATTTAAGATGTTGTACGGTGATTGGGAGGAAGCGTACAACCGAGTCCCTAGGTTGTTGTTAGCGATGGCCGCAACTAACCCGGGCATGGTGCATGTGGTGGAGCCTTCCGCAACCAAAATGACATTGCATGATGGTAAAAGAGTGAGGGTATTTCACCGTGCATTTTGGTCATTCGAGCAATGCACGAGGGCATTTGAACATTGTAGGCCCGTCATAGCCGTGGATGGTACCTTCTTGACCGGGCAGTACAAGGGCACACTATTGGTGGCAATAGCAAATGATGCGAGCAACCGTTTAGTACCACTGGCTTTTGCATTGGTAGAGATTGAGAACAATGATAACTGGGAATGGTTTTTCCGCATATTGAGGACGAGGGTCATACCACCCTCAAAGGAAGTGTGTGTCATCTCCGATCGTCATCAAGGAATTCTCAATGCGGTGGAGCTTGCAATCCCCGGGCATGCTCCCTTGCATCACCGATGGTGCATGAGGCATTTTTGTGCAAACTTCTACCGGGCATGCAAGAGCAAAGAGTTGTCCGACCTTCTTCAAGATTGTTGCCTCGCTTATTCGGAGCGCCGCTTCGCAAACCTATACAACGGCTTGCTGAAGCACAAAGACCTCAACGCGGGTGGTCAAGAGTTTCTTCATAGACACCTCATATTTAACTCAAAGTGGGCGAGAGCTTATGATGAGGATGGAAGGAGATATGGCCAAATGACAAGCAACATGGCCGAGTGCTTCAACAATGTGTTGAAGGGTGTCCGTGCATTGCCCGTGACGGCAATCATTCAATACACATTCGAGAAGTTGAATGTCTATTTCCAGAACTACACCAATGAAACGGAGAAGGAAATTGCTAATAATTGCGAGTTCCCAACGAAGGTTCAAGAGTTCATGGATTTTCAGGCGAGGAAGGCCGACTCCCAAACGGCTACATGTTATGACAATGTTGACTGGGTTTACCAAGTGAATGAGCCGGGAGGCACCACACAAGGTGGTGTCCAACACGGAGGCCGGGCTTTCCGTGTGTCCCTAAAGACATGTGAATGCACATGTAAGAGGCCCTATTTGCTTCATTTGGCTTGCTCCCACTTGCTAACAGCGGCACGCACTAGACGTGTCGACTACAATAACCCGCTCACCGTTCGGGAGTCCGAGTTCTCAATTGAAGCCACAAAGAGGACATGGGCTCCAAGGTTTTCTCCATACTTGGACCAATCACAATGGCCGGAGTACCATGGAGTGCAAGTTTGGCCAGATCCGGAATGGAAGGTTGTGAAACGTGGAAGAAGAAAGACAAAGAGGTATCACGGAGATATGGATAGATGGGGTCATTCGGGAAACAAGTTATTCCAAGAGGCTCGCGAGCCAACTAATTGTGGATCATGCAATAGTAAGGGCCACAATAAAAGGAAGTGCACATCTGGCAAAAAATCAAAGGGCAATGATGCTAGCACAAGTCAAGCATCAAGTAGCCAACAAGCTTCAAATCAACCTCGAAGCCAACAAGCCCCAAGCCAACAAACCCCAAGCCAACAAGGTCCAAGCCAACCGTCTCCACGTCAACCTCCTCCAAGCCAACAAGCTCCAAGCACACAAGCCCCACGGCAACAAGCTCCACGGCAAGAAGCTCCAAGCACACAAGCCCCACGGCAACAAGCTCCAACGCAACAAGCTCCAACTCAACAAGCTCCAAGGCAACAAGCCCCACGGCAACAAGCTCGTACGCAACAAGCTCCAAGGCAACAAGCCGCAAGGCATCCAACACAATGGCGACAAGGTCCAAGGATTCAAGTTGGGCTTAGTAGAAGTCGGCATGGTGGCCGTCGGGGTACTAGCATGATAGGATACCTAGCGGGGCCTTATCCGTATGTGTCTCCAAGTTAATAATTGCATTGTACTTTCTATTTTCCTATTCCATGACTAACTTTGATTTTTCAATTTGGTTTTCAGGTATGGCAACTCAACCCACCAAGGGGAAGGGGGCATGGGAGGGCAATGACAAGGAGGAGTCCGTTTGGGAGGAGGCGGTAAGGACGGTGCGGAAGAGGGAGAAGGAAGCACTAGAGAGGAAGAGGCGGGAGGAGATAGCTAAGAAGAAGGAGGAAGATGATCGTATGCAAGGGGGTATGAGGAATACCTATTGCGCAACAAGAGGAGGAACGACAAGTTGAAGGCCGAACGGGACCGCGAGGCACGGGCAAAATTCCTGAGGAGCTGCCAACTTGAGCAAATAGCGAGGGAGAGGGCAAATAGGATGCACCTAGAGGAGGTGGCTAAGGAGGCGGAGCGCATCAAGGAGGAAAGAGCTCAAGCGGAAGCTTCAAAGACGGAGGAGCGTCACCATTTCTTCGACTCCGTGGTTCGGTTGGCTCGGGACATAAGGGAGAAGGAAGAATTGGCTGAAGAATCTAAGAAGAAGAAGGCGAGGGGGGAGGGAGCCTTTGCCACGCAGTGATGTCCCTTTGGCTATGTTCTTGTTGTCGAACCTTTTATGTTGTCGAACCATGATGTTGTCGAACCTTGATCTTCTCGAACCTTCATGTCGTTGAACCTTATTGTAATTGGAACCTTGATGTCGTCGAACCTTATTTGTCGTTTGAACCATTATGCTGTGTCGTACATATGTGCAATGCTGTACTCAAACCTGTTTGAATATGCTAGGATTTGTCATGGTTCTAACACAAGTCAATGTGTGGCGCCCTCCGCACTGGCGCCACACTGCACTGTGTGGCGCCCGTGTCATAGGCGCCACACATGCCAACATATATCAACTTTTGGGTCGAAAACATCCAGGGGCTCCGGACGATTAGTCCTTAGCCGTTTTGGCGAGGCTCTTTGTGTGGCGCCCGCGGCATCGGCGCCACACGGGCAAGTGTGGCGCCCGTGGCATCGGCGCCACACAAAGAGCCTCGCCAAAACGGCTAAGTCCCAGACGATTTGTCTTACAGTATGTTTTGGGCAAACTTAAGTGGATGTGTGGCGCCCTTCCGAGCGGCGCCACACTTTCAATGTGTGGCGCCGGCGTGAGCGGCGCCACACGGGCTGCCACGTCGGATCGGCTCACCCAGCTCGGCGTCGACGGGCCACGTCGGATGGGTGTGTGGCGCCGGCCGGACGGGCGCCACATGGGCATGTGTGGCGCCCATGAGAGGGGCGCCACACAAAAGGGTTAGATGGGTGAAATAGTTTCGCCGGAGGGTCAGTCTGTGTTTTTCTTTCACTTTTGGGTTATTTTTGTGCAAATCGCCGGGTTCAGCCGTTCAGGTGACCTAAGGGCATCTCCAACCGCGCGACCCAAACGGACGCGCTGGGCCGTCCGTTTTGGGCCGTTTGGGTCGTCGGCCGGACACGCGGACAGCGGCCCGCGTCCGCGTGTCCGTTTGGGTCGCGCGGTGCGCTCAACGCGCGGACGCATCGCAAAATCGGAGAAGCACGAAAACAAAATAAAAATGGCAAATTTAAACGAAATTTCATTAAACATATGCCCTATTTTGGGCAAATTTGTACATAGCCCTATTTTGGGCAAATAACTAACAAAAGAAGCCCCTATATGAGCTTTTAATTTAAACTTAAAAACCCTCTATTAGGGTTTGGTCGGCGGCGCGGTGGCCGCCGGTGCGCCGCCTAGCCCCTGTGGGCGTCGTCATCGTCGTCGACGATGTCCCCGGGCGGGGAGGCGCTGTTGTGGCTCGACCGCGCCGGGGACTCCGGCCACGGAGACCACAGGGCCTCCTCCCAGGCCGAGTGAGGGTCCGGAGCCACCCGAAGCTGCGGCGGCGCACGGAGGAGCGCCTCCTCCCTAAGGCGCTGCCTCTCCTGGCGGCGCCGCTCCATTGCGCGGCGCCTGGCCTGCTGCCGCCGCTGCTCCTCGCGGCGCTCCTCGTTGGCGCGCGCCTGGCCCGGTGACCGCGTGCTCTGCAAGCTGGTTCACGATGGGGAGATAGCTCTGCGAGTAGGCTTGTGTGACTCCGTGATCGCGCGCTCTGCGAGGTGGTTCACGATAGGGAGATAGCTCTGCGAGTAGGCTGCAACTACGGATAGGATTGGGGAGATGCTCCTCGTCCATGATGTACAGAACTACTGCTCGCCGTGATGTCGCGTCGTGCTGCGCATCACTGGATCTGTGGATGTTGGCAGCTAACCGTTGTGCAGCCATGAGAGCATTTCCAGCCGCGTCCCCCAAACCGCGCCGGATTGAGCGTTTGGGAGACGTGTTTTGTTCGTGCCGCGTTTGGGGGACATCGCTCCCCAGCCGCGTCCCCCAAACGCCGCCCCCAAACATTTAAAATAGTTTTTCTTGCCATTTTTATTTCAATTTCCACAAACTAATACATAATTGGGAACGTGGTTTACACGAAGACATAGTTTGGAACATGGTTTCCACAAACTAATACATAGTTTGAACCATGGTGGACACAAATATAAAATATTGCAAAAAACTAAATCTAACTAGGCCGTGCATCGGCGGTTTCCTGTGTTCGCTGCTAAGAAACAACACTCCAGGGCACACCCGGTCACCTAAGCTCGGAAAATCCAGCGGGAGGATGGTGCCCTTGTTGGTTCTACCGATGAGGCGAACGAGGCAGAAACCTCCGTGCACGTATTCGCTGCGAAGAAACAACACTCAGTCGTCCTCCGAGTCGGTGCTGTCGTCGTGGGAGTCCCTGTCGACGTGGTAGTCCCGGCGGCAGCGACTCTCGTCGAAGACCTTGATGCTCATGTCCCTGTTGCCGAAGTAGGAGAACACGAGGATGAAGCCGGCTTGGAGGCGGTGGTGGCGCGCGAACTTCTCCCAGCCGATGTTGAGGTACATCTTGCCGCGCGCGTCGTAGATCGCGTCGACGATCCACCGGCGGTAGCCGCACGAATGCTCCCGCGGATGCATCGTGCGCGGGCGTACGCCGCCGACGTACTCGGCGAAGGAGTCCGGCAGCCTGCGGATGCCGCGCGGGTCGCCCTTGAGGACGTGGACGAACTCGAACAGGACGTCCGGCTCCACGTCCATCTCCGACGATGAAGACGACGGCGCGGGAGGCGGCGGCGACCGTTCGGCTATGCCGCGGCCACGACCACGACCACGACCACGGCCGCGGCCGCGAGGTCGGCCTCCACCTCTACCAGACATGGCGGCGAGTCTTGTTGAGAGATGGTGGCGGCTAGGGTTTGGGAGAGAGGCGCTAGGGTTTGTGTGTGAGAGGGACGATGAGAGGCGCCCCTTTTATAGGCCGGAGGGAGGCGGAGGAGCGGTGGCGCTCATTAACGCCGGCACGCAGAGCTAGGCGCGACGGGACGCGTCGCTGCGCCCTCTGCGGGAACTGCACCGTCGCTGCGCGCCAATAACTTCCGTCGCGAGGTAGGCGACGGTTAGGTTTAAATTAATTGTGCCGCTGATGGGTCGGCCCCGCCACTCCCCGCCTCGCTTTTCGTTGTGTCCGTCGTCCCCGGTGCGTCCCCTGTGGGACGGGGACGGGCTCGGGGCGCCGGACACCGTATCGGGGCGCGCCGGACAAAAAAGGGCTTTGGGGGACGCGGCTGGAACGCTTTTTTTGTCCGGCGCGCCCCAAATCGCTTTGGGGGACGCTTTGGGGGACGCGACTGGAGATGCTCTGAGCACCCTCTGGATGGTGTTTTTTGTTTGGAAAAATTTGCTAAAGGAATACCGTTATTTTCTGTCATTTGACAAAACACACTGCTTGATTGTGTCTTTGTGTCTTTGCCAGGTATCATTACAATTTCGTGGCACATTTGTTTGAACACACCACCTAGTCGAAAACGAAAAGTTTTGCACTTTTATCTGGGATGACTAGTTTTGAAGACAAAATGCATAACCTTCCGTTTTCGGCCAGGTGATGTGTTCTGGCAAATGTGCCACGGAAATATAATGGTACTTGGCAAAGATACAATCGAGTAGTGTGTTTTGGAAAATGCCATAAAATAACGATGTCTTGTAGCAAATTTTTTCTTTTTGTTTTGTTTTTGCAACTCTTTCAACTAAGAGCATCTCCAGCCGCGTCTCCCAAAGCATCCCCCAAAGAAATTTGGAGTGCGCCGGACAAAAAAACACTTCCAGCCGCGTGCACCAAAGCCTCTTTTTGTCCGGCGCAGCTGGACACGGCGCCCCGAGCCCGTCCCCGCCCCACAGGGGCCGCTCCGGGCACGCTGGACACAACGAAAAGTGAGGCGGGCTCCCACCTGTCGGCGACTATTTCCATAAACCGTTGGTTCGTGCCTTTTTTTCTCTTCGCGCCTTCCCTCCCGCGCCTCCCACCCCTCCGCCGCCTCTGGATTTGCCGGCCGTTTCGACGACTGATCTTTTCTGAGAGTCGGCACCGTCGTCGCGACTGGCACTCTCGTCGGACGTTTCGCCAACGCGTCCCAGAATGCGGCGTCAAATCCGCCCCACCTCCGCGCACACAAGGTGTTCGACGACTTGCCAGGTAGGCACGATTGGCCGCTGTTCGTTGCCTCGTCTGCCGCGGTACAATTGTAACCATTAATTTTGCTTCAGACATGGATAGAGACGACGAGATGCTTGTCCGATTGCTGGAGGACGAGCAAGCCTTCGACGACGACCTCTGGGAGCAGTTGATTATCATCGCGTCCCTCCAGGACATGCTTGACGCCGAGGCGGAGAAGAGGAAGAGGTCGCTCCGCGAAGGATCAAGGCCGGGGAGAAAGAAGTCGAAGCCCCGGCAAAGGATGGAGGGGCATACCATGCTGTACAACGACTACTTCGCAGATGACACAACATAGGCCGACAATTTTTGGCGCCGATATAGGATGAGTAAGGGTTTGTTCATGAATATCCTCCATGGCGTTCGAGAGTTCGACCCCTACTTCAAGCTCAAGCACGACGTTGTAGGCGTTGCCGGGTTCTCGTCGATTCAGAAGTGCACCACCGCCATGAGGATGCTTGCATACGGAGCACCTTCCGATACACAGGACGCCTACCTTCACATGAGTGAGTCTACTGCCATTGAGTGCATGTAAAAGTTTTGCCGAGCTATGGTGGGAAACTTTAGTAAATACTACTTGAGTGGGCCAACTGAGGAAGAGACTGCAAGGATCATGGTACAAAATGCTGTCAGAGGATTCCCTGAAATGCTTGGAAGCATCGATTGCATGTAGTGGTCATGGAAGAACTTTCCGTTTGTTTGGCAAGGTATATTCAAAGGGCGTCATGGATATTTTGCAGTGTGGTGCTTGAAGCTGTGGCAGATTATGACCTGTGGATTTGGTATTCTTTCTTTGGCATGGCGGGATCACACAATGACATCAACGTGTTGCAACAGTCTCCGGTGTTCAGCAGACTAGTGGAAGGGCATGCTCTGCCATGCAACTATGAGATCAATGTCCACCAATATACCAAAGGCTATTATCTAGCCGGTGGTATATATCCAAAATGGGCCACTTTTGTCAAAACAATCTCGCCTCCATCAGGTCAGAAGAATTCCCACTTTGCTGCGCGGCAGGAGGCTTGCAGGAAGGATATCGAGCGGACATTTGGTGTGCTTCAAGCTCAATTTGCAATTGTCCGGTACCCTGCTCTAAGCTGGTCTCACGACCAAATGTGGGAGGTGATGCAGGCTTGTGTGATCATGCACAACATGATCATCGAGGTGACCGCAAGAATTAATCATGCCACGACACATGTTGGTCCCTATGAGTGTCAGGGCCCTCTTGTGGAGGTTGATCATGAGTTGCCTGCTGATTTTGCCGATATCCTCGCCATGCACACAGAGATCCGTGACCGCAATGTTCACGATCAACTTCATGCTGATCTCATTGAGCATATGTGTAGGATCAAAGGATTATTAGCAAATGTCGCGGCACCTTGATCTAGCCCTATTTATTAAATTTTATTAGTTGTTTTATTGTTTGTTGTATTTTAGTTTGAAAACAATCTCAAACATATTTATTTGTATGCTATATTTAATAAATGGTTGTGTTTTCAAAAACCCTTTAAAAAAAGTTTGGGGCGGCGTTTAGGGGACGCGGCTGGGAAGCGACGTCCCCCAAACGTGGCATGAACAAAACACGTCCCCCAAACGCTCAATCCGGCGCCGTTTGGGGGACGGTTTGGGGGACGCGTGTGGAGATGCTCTAAACCCCCCATGTGATCCTTTTTCGTAATTATTTCGGAAGATAACTTCTCCACCTGACACAAAGTTGGAGCCAACCATGTATAGGTCGGGCTGAGTCGGGTTGTACAGCAATTGACAACAACCGCTCTCTCCTTAGCCCCACCCTCTCCGCCCCCACCCCTCTTCTGCCCATTGACCTGAGGAGGCCGGGACGAACCTGACCCTTCTCCAGCGGTGCCTCCGATCGGAGATGGGGAGGGCGACGCGTCGGTGTTGTAGATAGGTCTAGGTCTAGGTGTTTCGGCGGATGCCATGGTCTTGGAGTCGAGCTCTAGATCTTTTGGGCAAGATCTGGTGCGGATGGTGGTGGTGGCGGCGCGGCAAGGAGCTCCGGCGATCGGAGACGGCAGCGTCTGATCAAGGTCTACTCTATTTCTTTGGTCTCCATTTTTGCCCTATTCGTCCTCCTCCTACCGGCCGGCCGTGGTGGTGAGGGGTGGGGAGGACGAATCTTGGGTGGTGGTGAGCCAGAGAGGAGTGATGCGCGTAGATGTACACGTTCGTTGGGAACCCCAAGAGGAAGGTATGATGCGCACAGCAACAAGTTTTCCCTCAGTAAGAAACCAAGGTTATCGAACCAGTAGGAGCCAAGAAGCACGTGAAGGTTGTTGGTGGAGGAATGTAGTGCGGCGCAACACCGGTGAAACCGGCGCCAACGTGGAACCTGCACAACACAATCAAAGTACTTTGCCCCAACGTAACGATGAGGTTGTCAATCTCACCGGCTTGCTGAAAACAAAGGATTAAGCGTATCGAGTGGAAGATGGTGTTTGTTTGCAAAGAACAGTAAAAGCGGTAGAATGTATTCAGATGTAAAATAATGGACCGGGGTCCACGGTTCACTAGTGGTGTCTCTCCAATAAGATAACTAACATGCTTGGGTGAACAAATTACGAGGCGAGCAATTGACAAATAAAGATTCAATACATATCAACGATGATTACTATGTGATTTAATCGGGGCATTACGACAAAGTACATATACCGCTATCCAGCATGCATCTATGCCTAAATAATCCACCTTCGGGTTATCATCCGAACCCCTTCCGGTATTAAGTTGCGAACAACGAGATAATTGCATTAAGTATGGTGCGTAATGTAATCAACACAAATATCCTTAGACAAAGCATCAATGTTTTATCCCTAGTAGCAACGGCACATCCACAACCTTAGAACTTTTCGTCACTTGTCCCAGATTTAATGGAGGCATGAACCCACTATCGAGCATAATTACTCCCTCTTGGAGTTACAAGTATCAACTTGGCCGGAGCCTCTACTAGCAACGGAGAGCATGCAAGAACATAAACAACACATATATGATAGATTGATAATCAACTTAACATAGTATTCTCTATTCATCGGATCTCACCAAACACAACATGTAGCATTACAAATAGATGATCTTGATCATGTTAGGCAGCTCACAAGATCTATAACAATGAAAGCACAAGCGGAGAAGACAACCATCTAGCTACGCTATGGACCCATAGTCCAAGGATGAACTACTCACGCATCAATCCGGAGGCGGGCATGATGATGTAGAGCCCCTCCGGTGATGAATCCCCTCTCCGGCAGGGTGCCGGAGGCGATCTCCTGAATCCCCCGAGATGGGATTGGCGGCGGCGGCCTCTCAGTAATGTTTTCCGTATCGTGGATCTCGGTACGGGGGTTTCGCGACGGAGGCTTTAAGTAGGCGGAAGGGTAGGTCAGGGGGCGACGCGAGGCGCCGACACAACAGGGCCGCGCGGCCCAGGCCCAGGCCGCGCCGCCCTGGTGTCTGGCCGCCTCGTGGCCCCACTTCGTTTCCTCTTCGGACTTCTGGAAGCTTCGTGCAAAAATAGGACCCTGGGCGTTGATTTCGTCCAATTCCGAGAATATTTCCTTACTAGGATTTCTGAAACCAAAAACAGCGAGAAAAACGACAGCGGCACTTCGGCATCTTGTTAATAGGTTAGTGCCGGAAAATGTATAATAACGTCTGTAAAGTATGTGTAAAACACTCAAGTATTGTAATAAAAGTAGCATGGAACATAAGAAATTATAGATACGTTTGCGACGTATCAAGCATCCCCAAGCTTAGTTCCTACTCGTCCTCGAGTAGGTAAACGATAACACAAATAATTTCTGACATGCTACCAACATAATCTTGATCAACATTATTGTAAAGCATATGAGATGAATGGAGTGATCTGAACAAAAGATTGCTAACAAAGATAATGACTAAACAAATGAATCATATAACAAAACTTTTCATGAATAGTACTTTCAAGACAAGTATCAATAAGACTTGCATAAGAGCTAACTCATAAGCAATAAATTCAAAGTAGAATGCATTGAAGCAACACAAAGGATGATTAAGTTTCAGCAATTGCTTTCAACTTGTAACATGTATATCTCATGGATATTTGTCAACATAGAGTAATATAACAGGTGCAATAAGTAAACATGTAAGAATCAATGCACACAGTTAACACAAGTGTTTGCTTCTAAGATAGAAGGGAATGGGTAAAGCTGACTCAACAATAAAGTAAAAGATTGGCCCTTCGCGGAGGAAGCATTGATTACTATTTTTGTGCTAGAGCTTTTGTTTTGAAAACATAGAAACAATTTTGTCAACGGTAGTAATAATTCATATGTGCTATGCATAATACTTCCTACAAGTTGCATGTCTCATGCATAGAGTACCAATAGTGCTCGCACCTTGTCCTACTATCTTGGAAACACGGATTCTCATCGCATAACATATGCTTCAACCAAGTGTCACAAAGGGGTACCTCTATGCCGCCTGTACAAGTGTCTAAGGAGAAAGCACGCATTGGATTTCTCGCTTTTGATTATTCTCAACTTAGACATCCATACTGGGACAACATAGACAACAGATAATGGACTCCTCTTTTTAATGCTTAAGCATTCAACAATAGTTAATATTCTCATAAGAGATTGAGGTTGTATGTCCAAACTGAAACTTCCACCATGATACATGGCTTTAGTTAGCGGCCCAATGTTCTTCTCTAACATATGCATACTCAAACCATTTGATCGTGAAGTCCACTACTTCAGACAAGACGAACATGCATAGCATCTCACATGATATCCAACAAAGATAAAGTTGATGGCGTCCCCAGAAAACATGGTTACCGCTCAACAAGCAACTTATAAGAATTAAGACACATAACTACATATTCATCACCACAATAGTTTTTATTAAGCTATTTGTCCCATGAGCTATATATTGTAAAGGTAGAGGAATGAAATTTAAAGGTAGCACTAAAGTAATTTACTTTGGAATGGCAGGAAATACCACATAGTAGGTAGATATGGTGGACACAAATGGCATGGATTTTGGCTCGAGGTGTTTGGATGCACGAGAAGCATTTCCTCTCAGTACAAGGTTTGGGCTAGCAAGGTTGTTTGAAGCAAACATAAGTATGAACAGGTACAGCAAAAATCACACAAGAATATATTGCAAGCATTATAAGGCTCTACACTGTCTTCCTTGTTGTTCAAACACTTTACCCGAAAATATCTAGACTTAGAGAGATCAATCATGCAAACCAAATTAAACAAGCTCTACAGTAGTTCTTCATTAATAGATTAAACTACATGATGCAAGAGCTTAAACATGATCTATGAGAGCTCAAACAATTGCCAAATTGCCAAACCATATGCAGCATTTTCCAATTCCAACCAAATAGCAATTTAACGAAGCAATAAGCTTTCGCCATGAACATTAAAGCACAATTAAGAACACAAGTGTTCCATATGAAAAAGCGGAGCGTAATATATCCAATATAAGAATGGCGAGATCCAACTTTATTCAAAACAAAACAAAAATAAAAACAAACCGACGCTCCAAGTAAAGAACATAAGAATGTGACGGAATAAAAATATAGTTTCACTAGAAGTGACCTGATAATGTTGTCGATGAAGAAGGGGATGCCTTGGGCATCCCCAAGCTTAGATGCTTGAGTCTTCTTAAAATATGCGAGGGATGAACCACCGGGGCATCCCCAAGCTTAGACCTTTCACTCTTCTTGATCATAGTATATCATCCTCTTCTCTTGACCCTCGAAAACTTCCTTCACACAAACTTCAAGCAAACTCATGAGAGGGTTAGTGCATAACCACAAATTCACATATTCAAAGGTGACACAATCATTCTTAACACTTCTGGACATTGCACAAAGCTTCTGAAAGTTAATGGAACAAAGAAACTCATTCAACGTAGCAAAAGCGGCAATGCGAAATAAAAGACAGAATCTATCAAAAACAGAACAGTCCGTAAAGATGCATCTGGACTGGGAACTTAACTTGCTCAAATGGAAAAACTCAAAACTAATGAAAGTTGCGTACATATCTGAGGATCACGCTCGTAAATTTGCAGATTTTTTAGAATTTTTTACAGAGACTTATGCCAGAATTCGTGACACACAGCAATGCTGTTTCGCGCGACGATCCCAAATATAACATCAACTTTAGCATAGAAACTTTACTTGGCACAAAAACATGATAAGGAGAGGTTGCTACAGTATTAAACAACTTCCAAGACTCAACAAAACAAAAATTTGCTGTAGTAAAATAAACATATGGGTTATCTCCCAAGAAGTGCTTTTCTTTAACGCCTTTCAGCTAGGCGCAAAAAGTGCAAATCAAGTAACATCAAGAGATGAAGCATCAACATTATAACTTGTTCTAATAATAGAATCAAAAGGCAACTTCATTCTCTTTCTAGGGAAGTGTTCCATACCTTTCTTGAGAGGAAATTGATATTTAATATTACCTTCTCTCATATCAATAACAACACCAACGGTTCGAAGAAAAGGTCTTCCCAACACAATAGGACAAGATGCATTGCATTCGATATCCAAGACAACAAAATCAACGGGGACAAGGTTATTGTTAACCGTAATGAGCACATTATCAATCCTCCCCAAAGGTTTCTTTTTAACATTATCGGCAAGATTAACATCTAAATAACAATTCTTCAATGGTGGCAAGTCAAGCATATCATAAATCTTTTTAGGCATAACAGAAATACTTGCACCAAGATCACATAAAACATTACATTCAAAGTCATTGAATTTCATTTTAATGATGGGCTCCCAACCATCTTCTAACTTCCTAGGAATAGAAGCTTCAAGTCTTAATTTCTCTTCCCGAGCTTTAATGAGAGCATTTGTAATATGTTTTGTAAAGGCTAAATTTATAGCACTAGCATTGGGACTTCTAGCAAGTTTTTGTAAGAACTTTATAACTTCATTAATATGACAATCATCAAAATCTAAACCATTATGTTCTACAACAATGGAATCATTGCCACCAATATTTTGAAAAATTTCAGCAGTTTTATCACAAACAGCAGTTTCAGGCAGTTTTGTGCGCTTTGCACTAGGAGTAGAGACATTGCCAACACCAATTATTTTACCATTGATAGTAGGAGGTGCAGCAACATGTGAAGAATCAACATTACTAGTGGTGGTAATAGTCCATACTTTAGCTACATTATTTTCTTTAGCAAGTTTTTCTTTTTCTTCTCTATCCCACCTAGCATGCAATTCAGCCAACAATCTAATATTATCATTAATTCTAACTTGGATGGCATTTGTTTTAGCAAACCTAGCATCTTCAACTTTCTCAGGCATAACTTTCAATTTTAAAAGATCAACATCTAGAGCAAGACTATCAACCTTAGAAGCAAGAATATCAATTTTACTAAGCTTTTCTTCAACAGTTTTATTGAAAGCAGTTTGTGTATTAATAAATTCTTTAAGCATGGCTTCAAGACCAGAGGGTACACTCTTATTATTGTTGTAAGAATTACCATAAGAATTACCATAACCATTACCATTATTAGAAGGATATGGCCTAAAGTTGTTGTTACCATAATTATTCCTATAAGCATTGTTGTTGAAATTATTATTCTTAATGAAATTCACATCAACATTTTCTTCTTGAGCAACCAATGAAGCTAAAGGAACATTATTAGGATCAATATGAGACCTACCATTTGCAAGCATAGACATAATAGCATCAATCTTATCACCCAAAGAAGAGGTTTCTTCAACAGAATTTACCTTCTTACCTCGAGGAGTTCTTTCAGTGTGCCATTCAGAGTAATTGATCATCATATCATCAAGTAATTTAGTCGCGGCGCCCAGAGTGATGGACATAAAAGTACCTCCAGCAGCTGAATCCAATAGGTTCCTCGAGGAGAAATTCAATCCTGCATAAAAGGTTTGGATGATCATCCAAGTAGTCAGTCCATGGGTTGGGCAATTCTTTACCAAAGATTTCATTCTCTCCCATGCTTGAGCAACATGTTCATTATCAAATTATTTAAAATTCATTATGCTACTTCTCAAAGATATAATCTTAGCAGGAGGATAATATTTACTAATAAAAGCATCTTTGCATTTAGTCCATGAATCAATACTATTCTTAGGCAAAGAAAGCAACCAATCTTTAGCTCTTCCTCTTAATGAGAAAGGAAACAATTTCAGTTTTATAATATCACCATGTATATCCTTATACTTTTGCATTTCACAAAGTTCAACAATATTATTAAGATGGGCAGCAACATCATCAGTACTAACGCTAGAAAATTGCTCTCTCATAACAAGATTCAGTAAAGCAGGTTTAATTTCATAGAATTCTGCTGTAGTAGCAGGTGGAGCAATCGGAGTACACATAAAATCATTATTATTTGTGCTAGTGAAGTCACACAACTTAGTATTTTCAGGAGTACCCATTATAACAGCAATAAAGTAAACTAGGCAAATAAAGTAAAGACAAGTAACTAATTTTTTTTTGTGTTTTTGATATAGAGAACAAGACAGTAAATAAAGTAAAGCTAGCAACTAATTTTTGTGTGTTTTGTTTAAGTGCAGCAAACAAAGTAGTAAATAAAATAAAGCAAGACAAAAACAAAGTAAAGAGATTGGAAGTGGAGACTCCCCTTGCAGCGTGTCTTGATCTCCCCGGCAACGGCGCCAGAAAAAGTTGCTTGATGCGCGTAGATGTACACGTCCGTTGGGAACCCCAAGGGGAAGGTATGATGCGCACAGCGGCAAGTTTTCCCTCAGTAAGAAACCAAGGTTATCGAACCAGTAGGAGCCAAGAAGCACGTGAAGGTTGTTGGTGGAGGAATGTAGTGCGGCGCAACACCAGTGAAACCGGCGCCAACGTGGAACCTGCACAACACAATCAAAGTACTTTGCCCCAACGTAACAGTGAGGTTGTCAATCTCACCGGCTTGCTGAAAACAAAGGATTAAGCGTATCGAGTGGAAGATGGTGTTTGTTTGCAAAGAACAAGTAAAAGCGAGTAGAATGTATTCAGATGTAAAAGAATGGACCGGGGTCCACAGTTCACTAGTGGTGTCTCTCCGATAAGATAACTAACATGCTGGGTGAACAAATTACGGGCGAGCAATTGACAAATAAAGATTCAATACATATCAACGATGATTACTATGTGATTTAATCGGGGCATTACGACAAAGTACATAGACCGCTATCCGAGCATGCATCTATGCCTAAATAATCCACCTTCAGGTTATCATCCGAACCCCTTCCGGTATTAAGTTGCGAACAACGAGATAATTGCATTAAGTATGGTGCGTAATGTAATCAACACAAATATCCTTAGACAAAGCATCAATATTTTATCCCTAGTAGCAACGAGCACATCCACAACCTTAGAACTTTCCGTCCACTGTCCCGGATTTAATGGAGGCATGAACCCACTATCGAGCATAATTACTCCCTCTTGGAGTTACAAGTATCAACTTGGCCGAGCCTCTACTAGCAACGGAGAGCATGCAAGAACATAAACAACACATATATGATAGATTGATAATCAACTTAACATAGTATTTTCTATTCATCGGATCTCACCAAACACAACATGTAGCATTACAAATAGATGATCTTGATCATGTTAGGCAGCTCACAAGATCTATAACAATGAAAGCACAAGCGGAGAAGACAACCATCTAGCTACTGCTATGGACCCATAGTCCAAGGATGAACTACTCACGCATCAATCCGGAGGCGGGCATGATGATGTAGAGCCCCTCCGGTGATGATTCCCCTCTCCGGCAGGGTGCCGGAGGCGATCTCCTGAATCCCCCGAGATAGGATTGGCGGCGGCGGCCTCTCAGTAATGTTTTCAGTATCGTGGCTCTCGGTACAGGGGGTTTCTCGACGGAGGCTTTAGGTAGGCGGAAGGGTAGGTCAGGGGGCGACGCGAGGCGCCGACACAACGAGGCCGCGCGGCCCGGGCCCGGCCGCGCCGCCTGGTGTCCGGCCGCCTCGTGGCCCCACTTCGTTTCCTCTTCGGACTTCGGAAGCTTCGTGCAAAAATAGGACCCCGGGCGTTGATTTCGTCCAATTCCGAGAATATTATCTTACTAGGATTTACGAAACCAAAAACGGCATAAAAACGACAATCGGCACTTCGGCATCTTGTTAATAGGTTAGTGCCGGAAAATGTATAATAACGCTGTAAAGTATGTGTAAAACACTCAAGTATTGTAATAAAAGTAGCATGGAACATAAGAAATTATAGATACGTTTGCGACGTATCAAGGAGCATGGGCTCTCTTTCCTCGATGTCTTGGTGCGGCACCGACGAATGGCCGAGGAGCGGTGACGTCAAGCCCCTAAGGTGGGGGATGAAATCCTCTGCTACTCCTGCCAAGCCCCTCAACAATAAGCACTGGTGGTTGCAAAGTTGTGCCCTCGGCATCCTCGACATCGACCTGGCTGGCCGTGGCGGCGAGGAGTAAGATGAAGAGGGCAACGACGGTGTTGTTTGGTGGCCATATTGTGATGAGTTCTTGCTACTCCAACCATCTCTGCCTGCCCCTCTCCCACCCGTGGCAGGAGTGTCGTGATGGAGGGCGGGCTAGTCGACACTGAAGGAGATAGCGAGAGTTCATTTCTGTGGGCATTTCGAAGCTTGGAAGCTATTTCGGCGAGCTTTATCTCGATGGCTGCGTGCCGTTTGTTAACGCCGGTGAGCTCCGGCATCCTATCAACCTCCATCGCAGGCCTTCTTTTAGGTCAGCGGCCGCGCCAAACGTCGATATTGCAGCAAGTGGTTTCGTCCCCGCGGCGGTGCTCGATGGCGGTGCAGCTGACCTCTGGCTCGACAGAGGAGATAGGGAGGGACCTGATTGATTTTTACATCTTTCAGCAAGGTCTTCTCCACATATATTGGAGACTCATGTTTTATTTTCTCTTTCTTATGGAGTTCTCTGTAATAATGTACATCACCAGTGTTTGGATATTACTGTAAGTTTTGAGGCCCTTCGAGGCTCTCCTAGGTCGGCGCCAAAGCCTTAGCAGAAATATGACATGGCATAGTTAGGCGTCAATGCTGATGGCGCCGACCTTAGGCTGGTCATCGTGGGGAGTAACTTAGACTAGTAACATATGTCATGTTACTAGTCTAGGTTACTATCTTCATAGTGGGTAGTAACTTATATGTGGTGTCATGCATTGTATTATTTATTATGTTGTAGACTCATCTTGCTTTGAGATGTGTGATGTTATGGTAACATAGCTAGTTACCACCTCACTCTTTTTCCTCATTTATTAGCATGCCATGTCATCAAAATGCCTTGAAATGTGTGATGTTACTAGGTATGTTACTCCTACTATGAGGCTGGCCATAGTGCAAAGTATCATATAGTTGTATCATTCATATGATATCAATCTATGATACTACCCCTATAGTGGTTAGTATCATCTAGTAGTATCATAATCTTATGATATTTAATTATTTGTAGAATCTCAATGCAATTGTGTGTATAGGTTGTATTTGACATTAAATTGTCTAGTTTCACGTGCTATGATATAGTATCATAGTATGATACCACTAGCATATTTCTCATCATTAATTATAGCGCTACATCAGACTTTTGCCAAGATGACATTCATGATACTCCTTATAATACTAGCACTATGACCAGCCTGAAGTAATCAGGATGACACTCTCATTACTTGATTAATACATTATTTTACTGCAAAACAAATGAGAGCACCTTGGATGCTCTCTCGGCCTCTCGCGCAGTAGTACTGGCAGGAGCCATCTTTAATTTTCTTGCTTCCAATCTCGTGAGGCCATGCCGCTGCTCACATGGGTAGGCGGTGTAGCTCTGGACTCTCGGTCTCGCGCACGGTGCACTGCTACCGACGACGACGAGTAAACAATCCTGTATCCAGCGCATGCCCAGCATCGTGCATTCGTGCTGGTCGGCTCGTGGCTCGAAAGATTACCACTAGTAATACATTTTTTCCTCAGATTTAGCCTAAACGTTACGTTAGAATATATTTAAATTTATTATAATGGCACGTACAATGTTAGAGAACGTATGTCTTTCCTTAACCTTCCCATCATTTACAGAAAGCAATAGAGATAAGTCATACAATACATTATCTTTTATTATCATTCATAACAATTAATAATAAATAATTAGTTTTTAGTAAGAAATTAGTTTGCTAAGAGAAGACATATCTACAACGTATAAAATAGCCTTCTTTTATTTTTCAAGAGATAATCTTTTAGCTAAGGGAAGATAAATTTCTCTTTCTTATTTCTCTTTCCTGCAACTAAGCAAAAAAAAATCTTACGTGGCCAGGCTAAGAGAGGACTGACATCACCTCATTGTACATGCCCCTAAACCTGTAAATTTGAGGTAACTCTTCATAAAAGTGTGCCGTGATTTTATCTAAATTTAGATGTACTTATATATTTTTCAATGTATATAGATATTCAAATTTAGATAGATCTTCGATATTCTCTTATAGATGGCGACATGGTACTCACAAAATCAACCGTGTACAAACGGCGTGGTTCTATTGCAACAAATTAGGCCCCTATACGAATTTGTCGCGGCTGATGTTCTTGGCAACATTTTTTTTTTGAACACGTTCTTGGCAACATGCATATTCCCTCCCGGACATAGTATGGTGCTCAATTTTTTTTGTTAAAGTCAAATCTTGCAAAAGTATGGCGAAGAATATAGAAACCAATACAAACTAGTACTACGATACCAAACATACATAATATGAAACTATATTTCATAATAATTCTAATAATATTAACTTTGCATTGTATCATATTTTTCATCAACACAAATGATCAAACTTTATTAGAATGGACTTGGACTAAAATGTATATGCAATGTATTTTTGGGCAGCAGTGAGTATCAAGTCCTCAATTTACTCATTTGCTGAAATAATGTTGCCTCCAATCAACAATTAATTCATGCTAAAATAATGGCAGACCTGGATTTGCTTTGTCCACCGTTGGCCTTTTTTAAACTAGGACTTTGCTATTCTCCTGAAAACACTATTTTGAGCTCACTACGAAAAGTAAAGGAAAAAACGTACGTAGCAGAAAAGAAGCTCGCTGTGTATGCACTCTTTTTATTTGGCTGAGCTGAAGATTCTCCTTTTTCTAGCTTATGAGGTGGACAGTTAAGCTGGCTGATTCCCTTGGTGGTCATCAGAAACCGTGTGCGCGGTGGAGAAAATTGCTAGCACGACCCCCACACATGCAAACCAGGCCGCAGCCAGCTGACGCGTGGGCCAGAGGTGTTAACTACTCGCGGGTAGATCTAGTGCGTGCTCTTTTACACTCACTGTTTACTGACTGACACTGGCAAGCTACTAGCTCACTGCTTATATATTTTATAAAAATGGCGGTCGCCGAGTGGGAGCGCTCGTACATAGAGACAGCGAGAGCACGGTCCAAGGTGCGACGCGGGGCCCACAGAGAAAGCAACAAATTGCAAGAGGGTGAGTGGTGTCTACTCTTCTGAAATGTGCAGCCGCAGCGTGCCTTAAAGACGACGCAACCCGAACCGCCGAAAGCTCTTTCGGCATCATGCAACTACGGGCGTTCGTGTTTGCTTGATAAAAATTTAGTCGAAAATAATGGTTTTTTTTTCGGTTTTACTAGCCAAAAACCGGACCGGATGTTTGGTAGCCCACAACGGAAAATTTAGGGCCTGTTTGGTTCCCAGCCACACTTTGTCAAGCCTAATTTTGGCAAGTGTGGCAGCCACAAAAGTGTGGCTAGAATTTTGGAAGCCACAAAGTGTGGCAAAAGTTGGCAAAAAATTCACTCTATGACAAATGGGCATATGGATAGTGAAGTGTGGCAGCTGTAAAGTGTGGCAAGAACTAAACACATGCCAAATTGCCAAATTTTAGCTTGGCAAAGTGTGGCTGGGAACCAAACAGGCCCTTACTGCATAACATGATTTTTAAAGCAGCCTGCATGCATGGAAAAGTTAACCTAAGAGAAACACTCGGATCTACCGTTTCTTTGCGGCCAGGCTAGCCCCTTGGTAGTTGAACGACAAACGAGCATGTCTAGGTAATCTCGCCTCTAATCTGCATCATTTTAATTCTTATTAATGTACAAAACGGTGCGTTGGTTTGAAATACGATGAAGATGAAGAAGATGCGTATTGATGTTATGAATTAATTTCCATGAGGTGTTTTTGATTTCGTGGAGTATTTAAATGCTAATTTCGTATTTCTTTTGAAGCTTTTTTTTTGCCAAAATTAGTAAAAAAGTGTGCAACCATTTACGCGTTACAAAATTCTTTCGATCAGTAGCTTCATGTCACTGTCGCGCACCACTTTTATGTTCATAGTTTTCTATTTTAACATTCCTATGCAACCAAAATCTTTTCTAGTACACTGTACATCTTTCCTTTCTCCAACCAAAATCAAATAAATTGATAGCATCCAAACCCCATAGTGCCAAGTCTAGTACAAACATGTTTCTACTTGTACCGTAGCTACCGGACCAAATTACATGCGACGAGCCGAAACGCGAAAACCAATACGAGCAACCAATCAGGCCCTACCTCTACCTCCATAGACACAATGCGCTCGTATTTGTAGACTTATTTTCACTGAAAAAATTAAGTAAAAGATCTTGATTATATTGTATATAATTAGTTTTTCTTTACATTTTTACTAAAAATAAATTCCTAATGATACTAATGTTATACATACAAATTTTACATGTTTAAAATAATTATCGATCAAAGGAAAACGCGAAAAACAAGGACGCCTTATTCGTCGTAACAGAGTGAGTAGAACTACACCCATTCTATTTTTTGAACCAGAAAGCTATGATACTACTCCGTCAGTTCCACAATATAAGCATGTTCAATAAACTATATTATGAAACATACTGATACATTCTATCACAATTATATGTAGCCAACGGACCATCTATTCTATCTCTTCACGTCACTTTCCTCTAGCTTTGCCCAATCGTTGGTATCCATCTCTCCCCTTCCCTCCAAGTTTTCTTTTCTCTCTGTTCCTTTTCTTCATTATGACATCGGCTGCAGAGCTTGTCACGGTGCCATCCGAGCCTACGTGGTCTGTAGATTGTGGAGCAGTAGGGCAATACGCTGGGCATGCCCTAAGGGCATCTCCAACCGGGCGACCCAAACGGACGCGCTGGGCCGTCCGTTTTGGGCCGTTTGGGTGGCCGAACGGACACCCGGACAGCGCCCCGCGTCCGCGTGTCCGTTTGGGTCGCATGCTGCGCCCAACGCAGCGGCCACCCCATTTGGCCATTTGGCCTACTTCTTTGGGAAATAGGCCATCTGGCCACAGATACTTTATAAAACAATGTCTAAACCTAGAATAATATCTCATAAACATGGAATAATATATAACAAACATAAAATATAGCAAATAGCATAAAATAGCATCAAATGTAGCATGATAAATCAATTAAAATGTGCCATAGTTTGAGAAAAATATAAATATTACAATTGAGATTGTCTAACTCAATTTGGGCGCTCGAGGATCTCCTTCGCCTCTTCTCGAACCAAGCTCTCTTCGCCTCACTCATGTTGGTCAAGTCGGCGTTCATGATGAGGTTGTCCTCGGCTTGGCGTTTGAGCTCAACTTCCTGCGCCTTCATCTCCATCTCTTTGGCCCTTGCCATTGCTTTGAGCTCAATTTCCTTCGCCTTCATCTCCACCTCTTTCGCCCTTGCTGTGAGCTCAAGTTCTCTCTCTTTGAGCTCAAGTTCTTTAGCTTTGGCCTGGGCCTTGACCTCTTCAATCTCAAGCTTCTTCTGCTGGACATCAAAGAATTTCTTCATGTCCTCTTCTTTCTCCCGGCGCCTCCTCTCATCCCTCTTGTCTGTGGACACCTCTCTCTCCACATGCATCTCCTTCAAAGTGCCATACAATAGTACGGAGGAAGCATCACGCTTCATGTCGGCTTTGGTTGACTTGTGGCCGCGTGGACGACTTGCACGAGAAGCGGAGCTACCGCAAGGCTGCCCACCATCAAGGTCAATGACCGTGGCATCTTTGGCGGGGTTGTTGCCAGTCAAGGTCGCCATGTACCCCTCAAACCCCTCCCTGGAACTTGGGGGTGCCCTGGAGTTCCTTCCAACAATGAGGGAAGGCAAAGGTCTTCTCTCCATTGTTGGCTTTGTAGAAGTCCAAAGCTCGCCACACCTAGAGCAAAGCGAGAGAACAACGATAAACATATGTGCGAATATCGGATGATTAAGTTGAGGTTAAGAATCATACCAAGTCCTTCATACCCATGCCACTAACGGGGAGCCGCTTCGCGTGCTCATACGCCGCCTGGAACTTGTTGCATTCCGTTTGAATTGTTCCCCACCTCTTTTGGATCGATATGTCGCTGCGGTCGCTCTCAAATGGCTCCTGTCCATATTTGCGATGCTCATGGAAGTATTCATAGACCCGGCGCCAGAATGCGGTCCCCTTCTGCTCGGCACCTGTCAACGCATCTTGCCCGATCGTAAATTGCTGAGTTAGGCAGAGTCAGAGGCATGCAATCAACATATTTAAGGTTATTGACGGCTAGGAAAGGCTACTGCCAGCAAAAAAAACTATGCGTACTTCTCCAAGTTCGTGTCTTCAGCATAGAATCACCGTATATTTCCCATATAGCACACTGCCACAGCTTGTTCTACCAGCCAACAGCTAACCATCTTGTTGCTCCAACATGAACTAAAAAGGGGGCTAATTCCTGGGAGGCACCGGGACAGCAACCAAAGTTGCATAAGTTAGAAATTCAATCTCATAGCAACATGATTACTTGAAAAATTATAATCATAGAGAGAACACGCTCCACAAATAGCATTGGTGTTTCGATATTCACAAATAACATTGGTGTTTCGATATTCATGTCATTCACCACAGAAAAATGAAAGAGGCCTTAGAGGCAACATGTTTACAAGGTGACAAATGGATCATGTATATTCCAAGTAAATAGCCAAGAGCCCAAATTTGGGGGCTTCAGGAATCAGTGCTATGTTCCAACTAAACAAACCAATGTTCAATGTTATGGTACTGGATTGTGCATATATATCACGAATGAGCCAATAAATTAGCAATCACACTACTGCAATACTCAAACTGCAACATCACTTGGGAAGAATAATCAATAGATAAATACCACGGTTTGATAGAAAAAAATAGACCTATCTGTTCTAATCTTTGTTTAGGTGCTCCATATAGAGTTTATGACCAGTTATTCAAAATATCCAATTGACTTACGAGCCCGAGACGAGATGCTGGCCGGACTAGGAAAAAAAGAACAGTTCAAGCATACTCTGCAGCCTCCAGGACTCAAGTCATGTCTCCACCAAACTAACGATTGCTATCAGGGCATCCCTGACACTTACTGAACTTTGAAGAATGGCATAGATTTCTTGATTAGGAAGCAAGCAAGAGAAGATAAAAAAAACTCTACAAAACAGTACGAGGCTAGATTTCATGTTTTAAACATACTACAATGTCTAGCATAATTTTTAAAAATAAAAATAAATTCGGGTGATGCGGAGTTTCGAACTCATGACCTAGGATTGGGAAGCAAAGGCTTCATCCTATTGAGCTACCACAGTATTCTGTTATTTCTAGACAGAAATTATATATATAGAGTAGTGTGGCGCCCCTCCCATGAGCGCCACACATGCTGCCACGTCGGATCACCAGCTCAGCGTCGAGGGCGCCACATCGGCTGGGAGAGTGGCGCCGCAGGTATGGGCGCCACACGTGTGGCGCCCATGAAAGGGGCGCCACATAAAAGGGTTAGATGGGTAAAATAGTTTGCCCGAAAGATCAGTCTGTGCTATAGTTACAACAAACGGTTATTTTTGTGTAAATCGCCTAACTCCTCAGTCCACACTGACGCTGGCAAGCTAGCTCACTGCTAATTTAAAATAGTGGCTCCCGAGTAGGAACGCCCACATAGAAAGCAACAAAGTGCAAACGGGTGGGCTGTGCCTGCTCTTCGGAGATTTTAAAAAGGGACATGACAAATGTGCAGCTGGCGCGCGCATGGTACTCGAACAGTCGCGACACGCGACTCAATTTATGTTGTGTATGATTTCGTGTGAAAATCAAATTTTGAGCAACTATATAATAAAATATAATTTCGGAAATATGTGAACATTTTTACAAATTGAACGTCTTTTAAATTTGAAAAATAAAAATTTTAATTTTAATTTTTTTTAGATTTGAACATTATTGAAGTATTAATGTTTTCGAATTTGAACTTTTTTCAAGTTTTTTTTTCCAAATTTAAACATTTTTCAAATCTAAATATTTTAAAATTCAAACTTTTTGAATTTTAATATTATTCAACTCTAAAAATTAATAATAAACAAAAGATAAAAATAAAACATAAAACAGAAAAGAAAAACAAAAAACAAAAAAGGGAGATGCATGGGCAAGACCCACACCCACACGGGGGTGGGCGGTGCCTCCGAGGCACCAACCTAATTGGTGTTGTATAGGTTTTGCCATATAAAGAATCCTCAAGCGATAATCATTTTCTTTCTTGTTGGTGCCACAATCAACCAACAAGGATCAATTTAATTCAAAAGTAACCTTCTCTTGATATGAAAAATTATATGTTTCTTCACTCACGAGTGGACTAGAGGAGCAGGGCCATAAGCCGACAAGAGAGGAAGAGCACCATGAGTACACCTGGGCATACCTCGGGCCAGGCTTGAAAATCCTAACAGTAAAAAACTTAGGCCTCAGCCCGGCCTGACCCAACTGTCGAGCCTGGAAATTGAGCCCGAACCAGACCCAAACGAGTAAAAGCCCGGCCCGGCCCGATCCTTCCCTAAATTGCGCAAAGTGTAATCCCAAGCCTGACCCGATGTTTGGGCCCGAATTTCAGGCCCGAGCTCGGCCCGAAGTGCAGGCCCGAGCTCGGCCCGATCCAGGATTTTCGGGCCGGGCTGCCCATGCCCAGCGGTAATGAGCATGGAACCGAGGCCAAGTCGCTTGGCAAGGCGACATGCTTAGCGTACTTGAGCGTCCCTTGTTCTCGGTTCTCGCAGACGAAGGCCAGCATGGTCGCTTGTAAGTTGTAAGTCCCTTCTCCTCGTCAACGAAGGCCAGCATGTTGCTGTACATCTGCTCGGCAATCTCGTCGGCCTTGACATAGGACATGCAGATGGGTACCACTATATAAAGACCAACCTTTGTAAAGGGAAGCAACCTAACGAGCGTTCGACACGTGTCCTTCCGCTCGCGCACCATAGCTACCTCCCGCGTCCTCCCGCGTACGCAGCGCGCGTACTTGCCCCACCACGTACTTGCCCATTGCACATGTAGCCGCTACCACCGATAGAAAATGTTTTTTTTTTATGCGGGAAGACCACCAATCTAATGACGCTAGCTAGCTAGCTTAAGTGGAGCGTCTGTATCATCAAATCCATAATCCATGTACGAGTACAACGAGACGCGAATATCAGCACTCGTTGCTTTTTCTTGTTACATGTACTTCGCTCCTACGTACGAGTACAAGTAGCAAAACACAGGTACAGTTAAGAATCATACGCGAGTACAGTTACATGCAACACACAAGTACAGTTCCGTGTACCACACAGGTACAGTCACGCACACGAACAAGTGCAGGTACAGTCGCGCACACGAGATAGGTACAGTCGTCCACATAAGACACGTACAGTCACGCACACGAACGAGTACAGGTACAGTCGCCCACACGAGACAGGTACAGTCACGCACACGAGTAAGTACAGCCGCCTACACGATCGAGTACAGGTACAGTCGTCCATATAAGACAGGTACATTCGCACACACGAGCGAGTACAGGTACAGTCGCTCACACAAGACAGGTACAGTCGCGCACACGAGTAAGTACAGTCGCCTACACGAACGAGTACATGTACAGTTGTCCACATAAGACAGGTACAATCGCGCACACGAACGAGTACAGGTACAGTTGCTCACACGAGTAAAGAGAAAAATGCACTAAATACCTTCAAAACAGAAATACTTATCAGTTCATGCACGATTACAGTTAGATACACAACACGAGTATAACCATAGTAGTATAGGAAGTACGAAAAAAAAAGTATCTCGAAACCTATCAACATGAGATCTAGTTTTGAAGATCTCGACGAGTGGATCTCAAAAGTGAAAACGGTTCGTCATTTGGACTTACGGTTCTCAAGATATTTTATTGTAAAAAACGAATCTATGAAAAAAAGGTAAAAAACCGACACAACCCAGCTCTTCTCTCTCCTCCCTCATTCCCACCTTCCTTCCCCTTGCGACACGTGGCGAGCAGGGAGACTACCTCCCAGGGATTTTCTGGCACCACAGCGCGCCACTTGTCGCATGCGGAGCGAGTTGTCTTCCCTTCACGAAGGTCGGCCTTTTTTTAACGATTTCGCATGCAGATGCTTTCCATGAGACCGATGGTGACGTAAGCTAGTTGTATGAACATTATTGAAGTATGAACATTTTCGAATTTGAACTTTTTTCAAGTTTTTTTTCCAAATTTAAACATTTTTCAAATATAAATATTTTAAAATTCAAAAAATTTTGAATTTTAATATTATTCAACTCTGAAAATTAATAATAAACAAAACATAAAACATAAAATAGAAAATAAAAACAAAAAACAAAAAAGGGAGATGCATGGGCAAGACCCACACCCATGCAGGGGTGTGCGGTGCCTCCGAGGCACCAACCTAATCGGTGTTGTATAGGTTTTGCCATATGAAGAAGCCTCAAGCGATAATCATTTTCTTTCTTGTTGGTGCCACAATCAACCAACAAGGATCAATTTAATTCAAAAGTAACCTTTTCTTGATATGAAAAAAAATATGTTTCTTCACTCACGAGTGGACTAGAGGAGCAGGGCCATAAGCCGACAAGAGAGGACGAGCACCATGACTCACCTGGGCATACCTCGGGCCGGGCTTGAAAAGCCTAACAGTAAAAAACTTAGGCCCGAGCCCGGCTCGACCCAACTGTCGAGCCTGGAAATTGAGCCCGAACCAGACCCAAACGAGTAAAAACCCGGCCCGATCCTTCCCTGAATTGCGCAAAGTGTAAGCCCAAGCCCGGCCCGAATTTCAGGCCTGAGCTCGGCCCGAATTGCAAGCCCGACCCGGCCTGACCAGGATTTTTGGGCTGGGCCATCCGGGCCGGGCTGCCCATGCCCAGCGGTAATGAGCATGGAACCGAGGCCAAGTCGCTTGGCAAGGCGACATGCTTAACGTACTTGAGCGTCCCTTCTTCTCGCAGACGAAGGCCAGCATGGTCGCTTGTAACTTGTAAGTCCCTTCTCCTCGTCAACCAAGGCCAGTATGTTGCTGTTCATCTGCTCGGCAATCTCGTCGGCCTTGACATAGGACATGCAGATGCTTTCCATGAGACCCATGAGGCTGATGTGCCGCACGGCCCATAGGCCACAGCTTATTCTGCACAACAGAACACAACGTGCTGCCTAATTGATCGATTTGGTAGATTCGAAAACAGCTATCCCTCTCTTTCTGATTTGAACTTCCAAAACATTTTAGATTTAGAAACAAAGGTTGTACATAATGCATTCATTGAATTCCGGATCAACCAATCCATTCAACTAGGAACAACAAATCACTATCTCAGCTACGTGCTCAGGATACCGTAGGAGATTTTTCTTTTTATAAATAGAATACATTAATATCGTGATACCAATTAATTACACCTAGTTTCTACACCAACAAGATTTTTAAAGTCATCAAACATAAACACAAGCAAGTAAAATAAAAATAAAAGAGATAGAAAACAAAGAACTCGCTGCGGTGATAAAACACTCGCAACAGGAGCACTCTAACCACCATCGAAGACAACACATGGACAACCAAATAAATTCTCCAAAAGCAACTACTTGAAAAGGAAATAATGCATAAGTGTCGCCGTCGCTCGATCGAAGATCTCAGGTTTTCACCGCAATTCCATCGTAACGTGATTCCATTACTTGTTTACGTTAACGTTTGTTGAAACAAACACATCTGAGTGTAACCCATGCAGACGAGATAGATAAATGTGCAAGGGAGCCAGTGGCGGGTGTTATGGCATTGGGAATCAGCATCCATAGTGATGCCTTACAACAAGATTACCGAACCTCGTTGACAATTCTCGAAGTCGATGTTGTCCCGAGATTGCTTGGTCCAATCGTGCGCTTCTAATTCTAACATCCCACACGCACCAAAATGCTTTTTTGCGTTCGGATCTCTCATGATTCAATTGAAATTCTCACATATTTGTAGCCATCTGATCTATTGGCAATGAGGATTGCCCGAAAGAAATTGGTTAAGCATTCTGAGGTGTGAGAAGATTGGTCGGATCGCTCTTTGCCTCATGTGGTTTGAAGAATAGCCACGAAGTCATACGCAACACGACCCCGTAAAATGATGACATTTTTCTTTTCTTCTTTCCATTTTGGAGACTACCAATCCCTAGTCCCTACACCATTCTTATCCAAAGAGGTCTAAAAAAAAAACCTTTCTTATTCAGAGCCCATCGAAAGACAGTTCTTGAACTTTCGAAATGAGCCCATCAGCTCTAAAGACCTACAGGCAGCCAGGCCCATCCGGCCTCCCTTCAAAGCCCAAATCCCATCATCCAAACCTCAAACCCAACGACCTGTCTAAAAAAAAAACTAAGCACAACCTCGGTGCCGATGATTAGCATCACCGCGCCGGAGCTGCCCCCCTCGCTGCCTGCCGTGCGCCGCTCCTCGCCCCCGGAGACGCCGCCTTCCCGCCGCCGCCACTCCTCACCCCCGTGCCTCGCGCTCACTCCCTCGTCGGCCTCCACCTCCGCAGCCTCATCGAGGGCCAAGCCCCGGCCGAGGGCCGTCGGGGCTCGCACAACCTGGGGATGAGCTATGTAGCGCACAGACAGGTAAAGGGATTCGTACACATGAGTTACTATATTGCACATCTGGTGGGATGTTATTCTATATTTCTCATGTGTGTTGGGAACTTAAAAGAATTCTGCCGTTTCCTGTATTCTTGCAGAGAGAGACCAGCATGGGTCAAGAAATGAGAAATATAGAATAACAAGGACGTAGCTAGCACCTAGCAGTGTAGTGTATCTCTTCTGATAAGAAGTCATTGAATACCAAGCAAGTGAACGTGGCTTCCCCATTTGTAACTCCCTCTAGCTCAGCACCAATAAGCAAGCAACATGAAACCTGGAATGCCATTCAGCTTTTCTACTGCTAATAATCATTGTCTGGTTGCAACAGGAAGCAAGGGATCTACTGAATTAGTTTCTTCCTGGTAACCAAACAACAGCAGTTTTGTAAACAGCCCACTTGGTAAAAGGTGGCTTGCATTCAGCCAAACCACTAGGAGCATTTGGGGATCTCAGAACACTACAAAGGTGGTGGCACCCTTACTCTTAAATCATCATTATTCAGCTCTGATGGATCAGCTCCAGTTAAGACTGCAGAAAGGAATGAGGCTACTGATTTTGGAAGCTACTCGGCACAAACAAGCTACAGTACTGTGAGAAAAGTAGTTGGTTCCTCAGCTGGGTTAAGTTCTGCGCCATCATTGCCGATTTCTCCAAATAAACCAGTTGGATATTCATATGCTGGGTTTGGTGCAGGAAACCCCATAGTACTTCTTACCTCCCGTGGATCACCTCTGCCGCAGAAAACCATTGGCAAAACACATAATAACTGGACTCATACGTCAGCGGATTCAAGAAATTTCAAGTTACGACAGTGTTTGATACCGAGCAAAATCTATCAAAAAATTCGACACTGTATGATCAACAAAGATGTTTTAGTAAGTTTCTCACTGTTATGCCTTGCTGTGGCCTGATTTTAATGTTTGTTATCTTATCTGACCCATCGTGTTGTTGTATATCTTTCATAAGTATCCTGCGATTGAGTTTTCTAAATGTGTTCACCTTGTCCAACCTATTATAACTCATATCCTATTGGTTGAGTTTTTACATATGTGTACCTTGTCCAACCTCTCCAGCATATTTTATCCCCTTAAAATTAAATTAGACTATTTATCGTTTGCACCAGTCTAGAGACCTGAACTTGTTTAATTTTGTTCGTGCTCTTCGATTGTTTCATGCTAGGACCATATTCCGCTCGTAACTGTTGATAACTGTAGTATACATGTTATCCTCCAACGTATTGAATAACTAAAATATTGGAATTTGGATCTGCTTCGCAGTTTGCTACCTCATTGAGCAACTAGCTTCCAACACATGTGTGCTGCATTTTCTCTGTTTTGACCCCATTACGTTCTATTCTTTCCATTAAACGGATAAATGATTTGCGCCTCACGCACACCTTCGTCCGTTTCTCTTGTTATATTTGTGCCTCACACACACACACACCTTCCTCCCTTTCTTTTGTGCCTCACACACACACACCTTCCTCCCTTTCCCTTGTATAGAAGTTTATGCCAAGACATGAAGCTATATTTATTCTTCTCAAATCCCAATGCAGTACAAGCTTGCAATAGAAATATTTCAGATGGGCCCTGGTAGGCTGGCAGTTGAAGATGTGATCTTGTTCTTCCCGATGCCCTACTCTCCCTCCTTTATCGATCTTCTCTCAGGTGGGATAGCGACCATGGTGACTCGGTGGATTGGTTGAGCACAATCAGAAACGACTGTGTGAGTTCCCGCTTCTCTCTTTTCCTTACGTTCACTCTTTAATTTCCCTCCAGTTTGTGTCCTCAATTGAAGATGTTGTATGTATCGTTTGATTTATATCTTGACATAAACTTCTATACATTTAACTGCATGTCAAAGCTTGAGATTCTATGAATTGAGCAGTTCTCTTGTCAATGTTCACTGTCCCCTTGCTATTATCTACAGTCATGTTATATTATCTCTGCACACTTTAAACCATTTTCTGCACAATACAGCAATATCAATCTGTGATTTAGTCCACCACAAAGCAATGCATAGTACTCAACTGAAGCAGACTGATATATTGACAAGTCAATTATTCCACCCCAAAGCATTGTGTGCTACATTAGTACTCTCACAATTATCTAACTGAGTCATTCACAAGTGTTCATGCATTACAAGCAACCTTCATCTGACTTGAATATTTCCATTCACAAATAGATTTTAGGCATGATGTACCATTACAATATCACGCATCATGATTCTAGACATGAAAATGCACCGCCTTTGTTATGCATTTTCATGTTTTGAAGATTTAACGAGAACGTAGATGGGGCAGGTATAGTTCTGCATTTATTATTTCACACCAGCTATGCAGGAAAAATAGTTTTTAGCATTCTTCCTCATAATGGGAAAAGTTCTGTCCCACAATAGTGATATGATAGCTTTTTTGGAAGGTGAATATTCGAGTGCCAAAAGTATGGGCAATTTTGCATTTCTAGATGGTTTTCTTTACTGCAGTATTGCTCCATTTTATCTCAGTTTTCACGATGAAACACTGTCGTAATTGATTCGAGAAAAAGCGCATAGTTTTGCCGATTTATTTGTTTGTTGTGTTCTAACCACACTTGTCTATTATTTCACCTTTTATCTACAGTTGTTTTCCAGTTTCATCTATATATGTGAGCTTCTTATCTGATTTCCAGTATTTATTTGACAGCCAGACTGTCCAGTGTGTACAATGCGTTGAATTCGCAACTAACAGCAGTGGAGCAACTATCTGAATGGCTTTCAAAACAGATATCTCAACTAAATGTAAGTTCTCCTTCTAAGAAGCGAGGGGCAGTGACGAAAGAGTTGTTTGAGCCCATACGACCGATGAAACCAAATTTTCAGACGGTAATCCTTCCAGGTTAAATCAGAGATTTCCATCCGCAGCAGAATACACGAAGGGCATGCTGGGACCTTCCAAGAGTGCTGAACCTTGAGACTGCACGAAGAAGGAAAGAGTCACTGGATAGGGTAAATTATTGAATCCTGACCAAACTTTGCATTTATATCTAGTATGCATGTCGATTTGCAAGCAGATGTTGATCTTTATTTCCCAATTCCCATTGTTTTTTCACTTGTCATATGTTTGCTCTGTGTCCACTTTTTTGTGTTATGTGGTTGACTGAAAGCAGATCTAACAATTTTTTTCTTTTGATAGAGTTTGGCTAGTTTGGAGCCTCAGAAAACTACTGTAAAGAGAATAGCGTGGCAACAAGCCTTGAGATCAGTACTGATCTTCCGTTCAGGTCAAACAAGAAAATGTTCGATTCTCAAATGGCAGTTGTCTCCCAGGAAACTGTTAGTGGTAGCCCCAGTTCATCCTTAGTAGAATCATAAACTAGCAGGCTGCATTCTCCAACTGGTAAGTTATTAGCCATAGGCTTCAATCGATAAATTTTTTTTGGAAACGATACTTTGGTGTTTCAAGGGGATCGTGGTTATAGACATTGTTAAAACATATGACTTTCTGCTTGTTTTTTACAGTGATGAACAAAACCGTCAGGACCTCAGCACAACTCTTTGGTCAAATGGGTAAAGGAACTGACTGGGCCATCTCAAGGCTAGGAGCGAAAGCATCTCTTGTTACCAGGGCGAGTGAAAAAGTGGTGATCAGTCTTCAAAGTTGGTGCCATCTTGACCTTCACCGGCATCATTCAGTTATACGCAGAAGGATCCCCACCTGAATTATATTGAGAAAAGGGGCAGACCCAGATGGTTTACAGCAAGGAGATAGAGAGAGGAGGGTTTTACACCAGATGAGATTTTTACAAGACAGAAAATGGGGTAGCTGAGCATCAGCTGGCATGGAGACGCCCACAGAGGACAGAGCGCCAGAGGAGGGCAGCAGCAGGGCAGTGGAACACCATACGGCTGCCAGCCTCTTGGATGGAGATGATGTTCTTGCGTAGAAGGCGATCCCTGGTGTGCACGCGAGATTGGACCAAGAGCCACGCGCACCAGGGGCCGTGAGACAGGGACCGGTAGAGAGCACCGTTGCCGATCAAGGCCCAGTGCCTCACAGCCCATGGCGTCGGTTTGAGTATGAAGCCGGTGAAGTAGCTTGACTAGTAGGCAGGCATTGTGGACAGCGTGATAGATTCCCTGGCCAGGATGATCGACACCCCTGACAGGCTCAGCATCCCGTTGATGTCGTGCTGTTTGCGAACCCTGACGAGACTGAGCTTGCCACCATCCAATCCTTGCTGCAAAATTTTGGTGGCGTGACGGGCCTGCATGCAAACTTCAGCAACTGCAGCGTCACCCCAATCCACTGCAATGACAACGATATCAAGGCACTGGCTGCATCCTGCACCCATTGGCTGCCCCATTGTGCACTTCCCCTGCCGTTACCTCAGAATGCCGTTGTCAGACAATCGACTGCAGAAAAATGACCTCGAGTGAGAAGCTACAGAGCAAGGTGAGAGGATGGATTCATGGTTTCTTCTGCATCGATACAAGATTGGTCCTGGTTAAGCACGTGCTCGCGGCCATGCCGGTTTTCCAGATGTCAGCAATCGTGGCGCCAATCTGGCTGTCAAAGGCCATGGACAAAATTGGCAGACTCTTCCTCTGGGCAGAAGGTGATGTGGCACCGGGAAGAAAATGTCTTGTGAAGTGGATAACTGTGTGCCGGCCCAAGCTCTACAGCATGCTAGACATGCAGACCACCAGCGAAGCGCTGCGTGTGTGCTGGCTCTGGCAGCCCTGGACTGAGCCTGGCAAGCACTGGCATGGGCGCATGGCATCCCCATCCCCATCGACAACAAGGTCAAGGACCTGTTCGTGGCATCGGTCATGTTCCACCTGCGGGATGGCCATCAGCTCATGTTCTGGACTGACGGTTGCCTGAGCATATTGGTGCCAACCCTGTTCCAAGCATGCACCAGGGATAGGCTCACCATCGCCCAGGCCCTCGATGATCACAGATGGACAAGGCAACTGAAGAGGGACCTTTCGCCTCTCCCACTGGCCTGAGTGGGTGTTGGTGTTAGATAAGCTGCAGGGAGTGGCCTTGCACCCGGATATAGCAGATTCAGTAACTTGGAGGTGGACACTGGACAGCTGACGGGAACTTCACCCCAGCCACCGCCTATGCTACTCAGTTCGCCGGCGCCGCCCACACCAACTACATCGACTACATTTGGCTCATTGATGCGCCTACGCTGCAGTATCTTCGCATGGTTTGCGGTTCACCGGCCATTGCTCTGGCCAAGAGGGGATGGCCTCACAATAACTCGTGTGTTCTCTGCGGGGTATCGTCGTCGCCTGAAACTGCAGAGCACCTGCTCGGCGTTTGCCCTATGACATCTCAGGTTTGGGCGCTCACTATTCCTCTAGCTCAGATGCCTCCATGCTTCATGCCTACGCAGAGCCAGCCGCTCATCGAATGGTTGTCAACCACGTCGTTCATGATCCCAAGAACCAAGAAGCCAGGCTGGAACTCTCTCGACCAGCTTGTCTTACAGGGGCAGGCGCACACATGCCTCTGATCGAGCAGGAGGCCGATAGCTGGGCATCGGCAGGGCGCAGAGGTGCCAGCGATATGCTGCACACACCCTGCGAGCCGGACCAAGGTGCTACTAGTTCTTGCCATAGAGTTTCTCGTTTTCTCTGTTGATCAATGAAAAAGCAGCGTCGGACTGCATTTTCAGTCAAAAAAGAAAACTCAAGTACATTTTCAAGTGGGCTAATTGGATTTGGACAGCCTGCACAGGCTGGAGCAGGGCAACAGTTGGATTTGGTCAGTCTGCACAAATTGGAGCTGGTCAGCAGGCAGGTTTTGGGCACCCAGCAAAAACTCAGTCAGGATTTTCGTCAGCCAAAGCTTCACCTCAGGTGGCACCACAACCTCATGCATTTCACCAGCATCACAATGGTTTTCATTCTTTATCATGTCAGGTGCTTCCTTTTTAGCTGCATCGCCCTGATCAACCATGTATGTATCAGCTGCAAAGGGACTAACGTGTTAAGGTCAAACTGGAAGGTGGTTTTGGAGCTTTTGTCAGTAATAGTAATCAAGGGGCTACTGATTCTTTTTCACACTGATGTTGTTTTGTACATATACAACGTCTAAAGAGAAAGAGCTGCCTTCTGTTTTTGCCCAATGGCTCGGTGTACTGCGGCCCTTGGTTGCAACTTTTGTGAAACCCTCCTGAAAATATTGTGCCTGCAACAGATTTTCCCTGTGGCACGCAAGGTGTTCGCTGGAATGCTTTCGCTTTGAGAGCCTCTGCTCCACCTGCGACGTGCAGCTGGTCAACACCGCAGGCCCCGTTCCCGTGATCTTGTCATAGAACACCTGTGATCTTGTCCTCGCTCTAGTAGAGCGGCAACATCTTGAGCTCCATCATTGCCTTCCTTCTCCGCGCGCTCCTTCAGCCGGAGGTGATCGTTGGCATCCTCCATCTGGGAGCGTCGGTGCTGCTGTCCCTCGCCGTCGCCATCTCCGGCAGCGGCGGTCACCTCCCTCTTGGCGCCTCTCCCTGGCGCGGCATGCGTCTACATCTATGTCTGTACGCTCGCCGTGAAGCCGCTCATGGCCACCCGCGTCCAGGATCGTCACCAACATGATTGGCATCCACGACGTCTCAGGCGCCTTCGTGTTCAGGCTCACTGTCTTCCTTCAAGGAAGGAAGATGAGTTCGCCGGGCGCGTCCATCCGACCTGGTGCCGCCCTACTTGGCGTCAAGACACGGATGTCGAGATGTGGCCACCATCCGCCACAAGCACAAAACATTGCGACCTGCCACAACTCACAACAGATGAGTTCAAGATCTCGCCTGCCAGGCGCGTCAATGATCGCCTTCGCTGCGACAGCGTCCGCCCTGCCCTGTTCGCTGCTACCACGCCCTCGGCCGACAGCGTCCGTCCTGGCGTTCATGGACACCACGACCACCAAATGCTCGCCCAGCATGCCCATGGCGGAGTACGGTTTCGCCGCGAACGGCATGCCCACGATTCCAAGAACCAGTGGCCGACGCCGGCGCAACCAAGACCTACCCACGACCACGAGCACCCTCTAACGACCGGCGTCTCTCTGCCTGACAACATCATAGGCTGCTTCGCGATAGGACACGTTCTGCTCACCATGTGTCGGCGTCGTGCTCGTCCGGGCGCTCGCCATGAAGCCCTCATGGCGCCGTGTGGGTGGCCGCTACGCTCCCCGGCGTCCAGGCTCGCCATCAACATGATTGGCATCCACGCCATCTTCGGCGCCTATCGTGTTCTGGCTCGCTGTCTGTCTTCAAGGAAGGACGACCTGGTTCCGCCTTGCATGACGCCAAGACAAGGGTGTGGCCAGCATCCGCGGAGAAGGCGCGCTCGTGCAGTCGTGCTCGGCATGCTCACGGACACCGCCTTCGCCGCTACCATGCCCTCGTGCGGCATGTCCGTTCTGGCGTGTTCCAGGACACGACGACTCAACCAACGCTCGCCAGCCCTGCTAGCCCGCTTACAGCCTCGCAGCGACCGGCATGCCCACGATTCCAAGAACCGTGGCCGAAGCCAGCGCAACCGCGACGGCGGCCAGTGAGAGTGAGACGTGTGCTCATGACACCCATGGGCGCGTCCTCGGCGGCGCCATGCGCGTCCTGGGCGATGTCACTGCTTGCACCTCTGTCCATCCATTCAATGATCCATCCACGAGAACAGCTGAGCACGACAGCCTCTCCAACATCGCAAGAAGGAAGGAAGCAAACTGGATTACCACTGTATTCTTCAGAAACGTGGGCCTACTGTCAGATCAACCGCCAAGTGCTCTTCAACCTCAATCCAGTTTATCTGCTCGATGCTCAATCCGGCCATCCAAGTTATGCCAGCAAAATTTGCATCTCGACAGGACAGAGACCAGGCCTCATGTATGTGGGCAAAGAATAAGGAGGAACATGGTGTTGACGAGTGGAAGATGGGAGCCGAAGACGAGCTGATCGACCGTCGCCTCGTCGTTCTGCATGGCATGCCCGTCATCACCGGCGCCACTGAAGATGCGTGTGCCCCTGGCGTTCTAGGAGAGGACGCCTCTAGCCTGCCACGCCTAACGCCCACGGTGCCTGGCATGCCCACGAACCCGTGGCCGACGCCGGTACAAGTTGATGCTTGACAGTGCTATATTAGATGAAATTTACTAAGCACACATCATGTAGCACAATGCTTATCTCTATATCTTTTCTTCATATTGAAAAAAAAAACTTGAGGAAATAATGTGCTAGTACAGTCTACAAGTTGATGGTCCTGAATGTAAACATACCAACAGTTCATCTAAGAATCTTTGAACAGAAGTTATTAGTATGGCCCCAGTCAGAAAACATGTTCAGAAGTTTCATAAAATTATACAGTGGACAGAACAAACCGGCCAGAGGCAGACTAAGAAACTCTACTGCCCATTCATCAGATGGTCTTATCATCACTTCAAGCTTCTATGAGCATGCATGCAAGCAACAAGGAGTTGCATCACTAACCTTCGTACTCATCAGCACCATTTGGAGTGGAAAGCAACTGCCTATCTAGTTTGAACATATTATCTAGTTACAGTAATATCAGCATATTTGTTTGCTATAGTATACAAACAGGTCATGTTATCAGCAATGAACATACTGCGCACGCAAAATTTACTGAATATTATAGCTCATCAAGGAGAATCATACTCCTTGTCATCCAACACCCTAGAGTGCATGTACGGCAAGCATCAGAACACAGACATAAACTAGCAGTGCATCGACTGAATTTAAGTACAGTTAAGATCATATAAACTGAATTTACTCAGAATGTTGCTTCTAATTGCTTCTGGTTACTTCACTACCGTACTCCATACGGTCAGTTATAGTGTGATTACCATACTCGCAGAGCGTGATTCACCATTTTCTTACTAAACATTTTAGTTTGATTTAGAGATTAAATCAGATGTAGAAAATCAGGGTGACTTCATTAACTTCCTGGCAAGCGAAGTTCAGAATGCAGCATATAAGGATATAGCGGATGCTGAACAGTTTGTGGAGTAGCGTGATGGGGAATTATCATACCTAGCGTGATGGGGAGTATCAGAGAAGAACAGATGCCATGAGAGAAAATCCACTGACCTTGTCCTAGAAGAAAAAAAGCTTAATTAGGGGCAGTAGAGTCATTAGTTTGCTTCACTTGGATAACTTTTGCGAAAATCCACTGAAACTATCGTGCTTTCAACAGATTTTGTTCGAAGCACGCAAGGTGTTCGCTGGAATGGTTTCGCCTCGAGAGCCTCTGCTCCACCGGCGACTTGCACCTGGTCAACGACGCAGGCCCCTTGACCTTGTCCTATAAGAACCGTGGCCGTGTCCTCGCTCCAGGAGAGCGGCAACAACGTGCTCGAGAACTCCACGGGCGGCGCTTTCCGTCAACCACACCATGGATACGGTGGTGATGCCGCCTCCGCCCATGTGTGTCATCGTTTGCCCTCACCGATGGCACGCTTGCCTCCCCCGTCCTCGCCTTCCTTCTCCGCGCGCTCCGTCAGCCGGAGTTGATCGCCGAGATCGTCGTCGGCATCCTCCACGCTCAGCCGTAACAAGGCGCCTCCGCGTTCAATGACATGGCCGCGAGGGTTCCGCTGGCCCTCGCCATCGCCATTTCCCGCAGCGGCGGTCACCTCCCTCTGGGTGCTCCTCTCCTGCGCGGCATACATCTTCGTCGCCGTGAAGCCGCTCATGGCGCCGTGTGGGTTGCCCCGGCGTCCAGGCTCGCCACCAACATGACTGAAATCCACGCTATCTTTGGCCACTTCGTGTTCACGCTAAAATTTGTCTAGCAGTTGCAGCCCGCTTACAGGCTTACAGCCTTGCGCCCTTGCAGGTTGCAGCGACCGGCATGCCCGCGGCCGAGCTAGTACGGCTTTGCCGCGAACGGCATGCCCAAGATTCAAAGAACCCGTGGCCGAACCCATGCGCGTGTGCTCATGATACCCATGCACGACAGTAGCTGAGCACCGTGCACCGCGCGCCGTCTTCTTCAGAAACGTGGGTCTGGTTCAGATCAACCGCCAAGTGCTCTTCAACCTCAATCCAGTTTATCTGCTCGCTGCTGTCTGGCCATCACAAGAAGGGAGAAAAAATAACAGTGGTATGGTATGACAGGAACACGTCTCAACAGTGCAGGCGTATAACTGCAGTGACGCCAGCAGCCAAGGCTATCGACACGTATGCGTGTATAAGAAGAATACAGTACATGTGATAGATACCATAGAAACCATTAATCATTTGTTTATTCAATGCCCTTTTGCAAAGATAGTGTGGCGAATGATGTACCTTACTTACAACATTCTTCTGCCAGTTAATATTACTAATATGTTTGGTAGATGGCTGAATGGGGTGAGGAAAGATGATAAACTGAAAATTCGAATTGGTGTTTCAGCCTTATGTTGGGCTATATGGAGAACTAGAAATGATATTATCTTTAACAAACAATCTGGAACAAAATTGGATGCAACCGGATGCTAGCGGTTGCTCAGGACTTCTTTTTCCAGGCTAGGTGGCGGCATCTTCATAGGATTGCAAATGCATAGCTCTTCTATTTGCCATATCTTCAGCTGGTTGATTCTTGTATCGACCCTAGCTTTTCCGTGATTGTAATAAGTGATTTTGGATACGTTGTGACTTGATACTTCGTTTTTAATAAAACAAGCCGTGTGCATCTATTGATGCAGAGGCTGGGGCTGTGCTCCTTTATCGAAAAAAATATGATAGATACCATTCCAGACCAGGCCGTTACCTCGTGGATGTGGGCAGAGAGCAAGGAGGAAGATGGTGGTGACGAGGGGAAAGTGGGGAAAGTGGGAGCAATGAGGAAGATGGTGGTGACGAGGGGATGGTGCCTCATGGTGGCGATGCGTGTATAAGACGAGCTGAGCGACCGTCGCCTCGGCGTAGAGGACGAGCGCGACCTGCACGGAAAACAGTGCGCGGTATAACACTATGTTGTATGCCTGTGTGCTGCTTTTCGTTATCTGCGAAAAGGTAATGAAAATCGATCCCCGGTGGGTCGCTTGGAAAAAAAAAAAAAAAAATCGTACGTGTGTCCTCTTGAGTTCAAATCAAAGCCGTTCCCGCGCCCTCCTTCGGCATGGCATGCGCGTCATCACGGGCGCCGCTGAAGATGCGTGTGCCTTGGCCGCGACCTCGGTCCACCCCTGGTGTTCTAGGACATGACGCCTCTAGCAAGTGCTCGCTAGCCCTGCCACACCCGACGCCCACGGTGCTTGGCAATTGGCATGCCCTCGTACTGGTACAGCAGCCTCGCCGCGACCGGCATGCCCACGAACCCGCGTCCCCAGAGACCGCAAAAAAAGCGACCTCGATTCAACGCGTCCACGACCGGTGTGGTTGTACATGACTCCATTGTCAGTTGCAGTCCGACTTCAACCCTCTTTCGGTTTAGATTTTACAAGGAGTTCAAATCCTTCCCGGTTTCGATCTCCGACTTGGCACCAACCGCCGCTATAAATCCCCGCGTTGCAGCCAGCCAAGGACTCCAGTTTTCAGCGGAAGCCAGGGATTCCTAGGATTTCAGTTTTTAGAGGAGACATCCAAGTGCCAGATTTCAGCCTTGGCAGATCGAAGCGGGAGCCAGGGGGTGAGTTCCTTGTCCTTTCTTTTCCTCTAGACTAGATCTTCTGTTTGTGCAGAACACATCCCCTAATCAGAGTTGCTTCCTTAGATTGCAACCCCGAGGCAGAATCAAAATTGCTTCTTAACAACAACGTTTTGATGGGGGAAAAACTGAACCTCTTGTACTACATGGAAATTACATTTTTGTGATTGTATAGAAATTGTAACTCCGAGCAAGAATTAAAATTGCTTTATCTTAATTCCAATGTTTTGATTGGGAAAAATATCATCAATTATGTACCTCCTGTACAACATCACAATTACATCAAATACCTTGCGTTTCAGTCTCCAGGTTGCCATCGCAAGCTGAACCCAAGCCGCTGTTTATCTGCCCAGGGGACGCTTGGGCAGTCATCAGATTTCGCAGGAGAGCAGCAACTTACAAGACATCAGAAAACCTCTGCGGCAATGGCGAAATCTCATCGCCGGCGTCGGGCCGCCAGATCTATGGGCAAACATTCTGTCAAGGACCTCAGCAGTTCGAACCGAGACCCCCCCCTAGCCATGCTGGTGAGTAACTTGAGCTCTAGATCTTTATTTATTTATTTATTTTGGGATCTTATACAGATAAAAATAGTAACCATACAAGTAAAGAAGAGTTGTCAACATTGTTTATTTGTGGGAGATAGCATAATTTCGTTTTTGCTGGTGGAAAGTAACAAAATTACAGTGCATATTTTCTGGGAACATACTGAAAAACATATCATCCTGAATACTGTAAGAGATCAAGTCTAATTCGTTTGTATGCAAATACAGGAAGAAGACGAAGGGAGTCAATTTGATTGGCTCAGCAATTTGCCTGATGACATGTTGCTCAATATCGTGGAGCGACTTGATACCGCAGATGCCACAAGAACCAGCATCCTCTCCAAACGGTGGAAGCAGATCCCTAATATGCTCTCCAAAATTCTTATAATGGTTGGTCCCACTGACAGCGATCAAGATAGGAGCGATGATGATGTTGCTCGGGCCACTGCAACCATGCTTGCAGCGACCCAGAGCCTTCTGGAACACAGGAGTACAAGTGCTAGTGCATACCCTATTCACCACCTGTGCATGCATTTCTTCTTGGGAGATGAATCCATTAGAATTGGCCGGATTTCTGCCAACACCATAGCAACACACAAGGTTGGCGTGGCCGAGTTCACAATCTTGACCGAGAAGGAAGGTAAACGATGCAGCGCTGATGATAGGCTTGCTTACGGCAAGAAGCTCAACTCACTTATTAACGATTCTCCAAACGCATTCAGTTGTCTCACACGACTGAAGCTAGAGAATTTGACTCTAGGCGAATCAGATTTCCCTAAAATTTTCAGATTGTGCAAACGACTGGAGTTCCTCCACTTGGAAAACTGTGATATGGGGTTTCAATCCTTGCTGGAGGTGGAACACCAGCGACTCCGCGAGCTTGAGATTTTCAGGTGTGATTTTGAGAGGGTTGATCTGAACTGGCTGCCAGAGCTCACAACCCTGACTATTTCTTCTTTCACGTCTCTGCATGATCCGTTGTCTTGTGGTTATGTCCCACTGCTCCACACCGTGAGCATCAGAAATTCAGCCCTTTCATGGCAAAAGATGCTCAAATTAAGTGAATTTCTTGGCAAAGCCACTGTAAGCAACTTGACTCTGGGCTTTGAAAAAGAAAAGGTTAGTGACGGTTTCCCTGATGATGCATGTAGCTTTGCCTGGTTGTGGTTCCTATCTTCAGTCTGGTTAACATATTTTGCGTTCTCTCTTACCTTCTACAGATTTGGGTTACACCTGAAGATCCGAGAGAATTGTCGCAGGTGTTCAGCAAACTAAGGCTTATGAATTTGGCTGCCATTTCAAAAGAATGTGATCTGACTTGGACGATGTTTGTTCTGCATGGTGCACCTTCCCTTGAGGAGCTATGCATCCGGGTGAAGTCTTTCGACCTTTTCTCCAAAAAAAATCCTTCTACATGTTAATATTAGATTTAGTACTGTCTCAAAATTCCAGCTTTGCATTAAAATGCTAGATAGTTAGGTAAAATTCTTCTTTTATACTGTTGAATGTGAATGTTTGCCTGATGAGAAGCATTGCAGGTTTGCGATTGTTTTGGGGTGTGGGACAAAGATGAGAGAGAGAAGTTTGGGTATAGCGAGGAGAGGAAGGATGTCGGTGCAAAATGGGAAGCATATGATTTCAAGCATTGTAATCTCGCTGTGCTTAGGATCTTCGGGTTTCAGTCCAAAGACAAATTTTTGAATTATGCAAAAGCTGTCATTAAAGCAGCAGTCAATCTGAAAGACATATACCTGCATGAGAAGCCAGCGTGCAAGGTGGGGTGCAGCCGGCGAAGTAAGAAATACCCGCGGTCAACGATGGAGAAGAACTTCGTTAGGAGCAGTTTGAGCATGCATACGCATCCGCTTTTAAGGCTTCACTTCTCCTTATAAGAAACTAAATAATGAAGTTTTGCTTCTGCTGGATGAGAAATGTGTTATGTTTAGTTATGTTATCGTATCTTCACATACATATTGTCGACTGAACATTTTGGCAACGAAGTTAGTCTTATTCAATCTCAGTCAGGAAGTGGCATGCATATTGTCTCTCAAGAAGGTTGTTGCATTTTATCCAGGGAACTTGTTTCCTCAAGTTGCTTATTTATTTAGTACTGCTTGGCGAGGATTAGGGGTATTCAAAGCAAGTTTGAGTTGAAACCTAGGGAACTGGCAGCATGCTGTCTCGTTCAATCTTTTTTTTAGACAAAAAGGGGCAAAGCCCCCTGGTTCCATTGAGATGCAACCAACGGTATCACAAGAGAAACGAGCTGTGTACTCGTCCAATATCAGACTTACAACCCAGACTAGGTTCGAAACTAGGATAGTCTAGCCTAAAAAAGAAAAGCAATAGCAACAGGAGAACGACCCGCGAAGATGGATCAACGAAGACGACTATTTTCCAACATCATCTCACGGGCAGTTTCTTGACGCCATCGAAGAAGAAGGTCAGCTGCCGAGCCATCAGATTTTCCAACAGGTTGCTCATGTCCAGGCTATTTGCAACAGCCCCCCAGCGATGATCCAGCAACATCAGATTGGAATCCATCAGGGCTGAATTTTTGTCCAGACACAAAGGTCGCCAGCTTCTGATTACAGAACATAGACGCCGCAGAATTTCTTTGACACCTAGCCAACTTTTGTCCTGAAAACAAAGATCATTGTGGGTCGACCACAAGGTCCACAACACCGCAGATGATAAGTCTTGTTTGTTTTGTAACGAACATGAAACTGTTCCTCACCTCTTTTTTGACTGTGTAGTTGCTAAAGTTATTTGGGGGTATATCTCGGATGTGTTTAATAAAGATATTGGTACTCATTTTGAGTTAGTTGCTAGATGGTGGATTAGTGAAAATAAAAATACTAACTATCGTATATTATAATTGCAAAAGCTATCTTTGTCTCGTTCAATCTCTTTCAATGATTGCAAAAGCTAGAAAAAAAAGGACTGGTTTTTACAGTTTCAACTCAACCCAATTTTGCGCACCCCTAACCAGGCGAATGTGCTTAATGTTTCAAGCTAACATTGACAAGAGACGTGTGTTGGTGATAAACATTTCATCAGGCACTTGCACTACTAAAAGATAGTCATATTATGATGACTATAGGAGTTTACAAATAGTACCGCTAAATAACAAATAAAATACGAGCTTTAAGTCGATAATACAGTAATACTCCTTCCATTTTAATGATAAGGCATTCTCTTTTTCGTGTGCTTTTTCTTTGACCAAAAAATATTTTAAATATATCAAAAAATTGGTACAAAATTAACATCAGTTGGAAGTGTTTTTAGATACGAAACCAACGATACTAACTACGTATAATATAATTAAAATTTGTTGCTCATTTTTTCGGTCAAAGTTCGTCTTAGAATATATGTGTGTCTTATTCATCAAAACAAAGGTAGTAACAGATTACTACTCAGAGTGGAAACAATAAAAATAATTGATTACTAATAGCGGAAACATAATATAATTAGATAAAAGGTAAAGTTAAAGTAAATCTCCATCTCGAACAGAAAAATGTCACAGTAAATCTGAAGCCTAAAGCAGATAGAGAGTGCAACAACAGCCCTAATCCTTGTTGTAGTTACCCATGTTAAGGTTGCTGAAGAGGTTGTCGATGTCTGGGAAGAAGTTGTCGTTCGGGAACTCATCATCGGACGACGTCTTATTGCCGGTAGTCGCGCTTAAGTGCTACCCAAAAACATGATTTCCCCTCACCCGTACAGGTCTACGAGATGCAGGGTTCCGGAGGCCTACCGTCCCGCCGCTCGGTGCACGCCAAAGGACAGGATGAGGAAGATGAAGGCGGCGGCGCAATGTACTGGAAAGAGGCGGTCGCATATGGTGTCTCATATAAGCTAGGGTTCATGTCCACGTTTATGTAGTGCGGTTCGGGAAGGTCGTAGGGCGCAGCCCACGTTCCGAGATAAAATTTTGCGTGTACATATGGACATCCTATATTCAGACACAAGTTTTTGGGAAAAACGAACATTTTATATGGTCTATATAAAAATGATAAAAATGTATGTGAATAGTCATGTTTTAAACATTAAAATTTATCTTTTTTACATGGAACACAAAAAATGTTTTTTTTTCTGAAAACTTATGTGCAAACATAGAATATCTAGATGTACATGCACAATTTTATTTCAGATTTTTTGATATTTTAAAATGTATTTTCACATAGTGGGTTCATATGCACCCGTGAGTCGAAATGAATATCCCTTCCTTGGTTCCTCTCATATTCTCAATAACGCTTTGAGGATTGTTGAAATGCTAGATGCCTATAGGCCAGTTATATTATACTATTGTGTGAAATTCCATCGCTGACCTAATTGCAGTAGCCCTTGTTCTTTGATTACGTCCTACATGCTTTGTTTTTTGGTTAGGCTGTCTCTTCCGAATTCTAAGATATGTTGATTTCTTTCGAGTTATATTTTTCAGCTAAAGTGAAGCTTTCAGGTCAGACTTATGGTTGATATGGATAAGCTAATTCAAATGTAAGATGCCAGACAATCTGATAGTGAACGTTTTATCGACGTTTGGTTTAGCTCATAGGAGCCATACATGATTTGGGTACTGTTTTGTAGTCTGCACAACTGCAAGTTGAGCTTCTTCTAGCAAGATAGTTGACTTGCTGCCAGATCTAGCCTGCTTGCTCAGTGCATTCCTTATTGTCTCCTACTTGATATACTTACTGCTCTAAGGGCATCTCCAGCGGGCTGACGTATTTCAGACGCGAAAATGTCCGTGTGCGTTCGTTTACGTCGGCCCGCGGACACGAAAATAGTCATGCGTCCATTTGCATCGGGGTGCCTTCAGCGACCGGACGCATTTCCGGCGCGGGGCAGTTTAGGTTTAGAAAATTCATAAAAGAGGTTGTAGCCTCAAATTAGCTCAAATTTGCACGAAATTATAGCATCAAATTAGCTGAAATTGAGGTGTGCAATAAGTTCATCACACTTTGCACATGGTACGCCGTAAAATAGAGTTCAAAAGGGGCACAATAAGGCCAGATCGGCATATGAAGTCCAAAAGGAGGCCATGGTGTTAGACATTGCCGCCGCAGATCAGCCGTCTCGCGCGCGGATTTTGGCGCGCCTCTTCATGAACCATGCCCTGGTGTCGTCGTCGACGCTGCTCAAGTTGTCTAGCATGATCCTTGTGTCCTCTGCACGGGTCTTGGTGTCGGCGTCCATCCTCCTGGCATCGGCATCACGCAATTTGGCCTCGACGTTCATCCTTTGGACCTCAATGACCTCTTTGGTGAGGTTGAGGTAGATGGTAGCCGCAGCCTCTTTTTCGAGATGCTTCTTCTCGTCCCTTTTCGCCATGGCGGCTTGATTCTCGGCCATCAACTTCTCCAAGCTCTGGGTGAACGCAAGGGCGGCTGCCTCCCAGGCTAGATCGGCCTTGGTAGCCTTATGGCCCCGGGGACGAGGTGGAAGGGCATGACGGCCATGATCGTCGTCTTTGTCGTCGACGTTAACCGTTGTCCCATTCTTCACAGCTTCATCGTAGGCTGCAAAGCTTGTCAGCCACTTTGGCGCGCCCTTCAGCTTGTCCCAGCAATGGACCATATGGAAGCCCTTCTTATGCATTGCCTTGAACCTCTCCAAGGCCCGGGATACCAGCAATTGGTTAAAGCCTGGATCATGGTTCATGAATGATGTACATAGAATAGAATGATGATGGTTCTTTCTTGTTTACCATTGAAATCACGCCGCCGCTAATGGGGTTGTTCACAACATGTCTGACGGCGGAGCAGAACTTGCTTGTCTCTTGTTTGATGTAGTTCCATCTTTTTCTGATGGACTCTTCGGTGCGATGGCTTGACATCTGGTAGGGCTCGTGAAGCTTTCTCTCATTGTACTCCTGCATCACCTTGGCACAGTACACCTTGCCCTTTTGTTGGGCGCCATTAATACAGTCATGGCTGGTCGCCAGCTAGGCGTCGCACAAACACTTGTCCTCATCGTCGTTGAATCCTTCTGTCCTGTGGCTCCCCCTTCTTCTTGCTAGCATCGTCCGTGCTGAGGACAGGCCCCGTTGGCGCGTCCTCATAGTCGTCGACCCACACGGTTGTTGCCTGCGTGTGCTGGGTGGAGAACAGCAGTGCGCCATCGATGTCCTCCCCATCTTGCGTCGGTGCACACTCATCGTGCGGCCCTGTCTCGGCCCCGGCCTCGCCAACGAAGCCGCCGCCGTAGATCATGGCCTCGATGTCGCTCTCATGTCGTCCCGTCCAATAGACCTATGAATCACCGGACGTCAGACACATGACACACGGGAGTCGCACACAGTGAGAGAGATTACGTACCGGGTCGTCCATCGTCGGGCCAGATGGTGCCATTTCCTCAAACAGGCTGCGGGGCACCGGCATGCTCTCCTCCAGCACCTGACGCCTCTTCTGTGTCGCGCCCGGGAACGAGTCACCGCTTCTCGGCGTCCGGTTGAGGTCGGGCACCGGCGCCCCGTTGAACTGCACATGCGCCCCGCCGAAGGCGAACCTCGATGCCGCGTGGACTTGCATGGGAGCGGGCGTTCCAGGACGCAGCTGGGAACTTACCGAGCTCACCGAAGAGGCCGGAGGAGCGACACCGGCGATCCCCTCTCGCTTGAAGAGCATGTAGGCCTCGACTATGGTCGGATGGAGGCCTACTTACGCGGTGTCGGCTTTCAGCTTCATGTGTCACGCCTGCTGGGTGGCCTCCAGGGCGGCGACCGCTGCATTCCTCTCCTTCAGATTCTTGCGCCGGCCGCGACGCTTCGCGGCCTCTACGCCTTTCTCCTGCTTCGACAACACCTTCTTTGTCGCCTTTGGCTTAGCGTCCCGGCCGCCGGTGGCGGCACGCGTTGCTTCAGCCGAAGCTGCGGCCTCCATTGTGGCTATGGTCCTGGCTATGGGGGATTGTGGGTCAGCGGCGGGTGCGAGGGTTCCCCTGAATCCATGGTGGTGGCTGCGGCGGCGAGGACGTCCATCGCTTCTGGACTGCTGGCGCCGATCTACTTTGATTTTTCGTGCGCGGAATGTCCACTGACGGGAATGTTATCGCTGCCACTGACGCACGGGTCCTACGTAAGTTTTGGCAGACACTCGGCGCAAACCGGGCGCATACTTGGGCCAGGTTTGCGTCGCCGCGAACGGTCCAGTCACTTTGCGTTCTCCCGGAGCAAAACCCGGACGCATTTTCCCTCTCTGCGGACGCAAACGGTCGCTCCGTTTACGTCGTCCCGTTGGAGATGCCCTAACATAACCAATATTTTCATCAGGTGCATTCACTATTGTCATGATACAACGTTCTTAAATAAGGTAATTGGAGTGTCATGTCGTGTCCCATGCTTGATGTTCCTCTTTAATCGGAAACAGGATTTACCTTTACTGAGCACTTGCTTGACGTTCCTTCATGTGTGCAGTTCATATCTGATGGTTCATGAACATGTCAGTAGCTCCTGCAGCCTAGCAGAACTTTCTCTACAGAGTTCACTGTGTACAGAAATCATATGATGCTGTTGACCAACAATGTAAATCATGGTGTTAGCTTTTGTGTTTTCTGTTCACTGTTACAGGGGCAAGCAGAATATAAGGTGCACTTCATGTAAATCCCAATTCATAAATGCTTTTGTTTGTCAGTTGAGATACATTTTGGGTGATCAAATACTTTGTTCATTTTTTCAGAAAATTTTAAGTTCTTAGATATTGGGAATTGTAGCATATTTTGACCATACTAGAGAGCTACGGTGCTTTTCCTGCAAGCTTACATGTACATAGTCTTATGTAAACAAGTTTATTTTAAACCTTGGAAGTTGTAGGGATTATGAGTGTTTTTTTTGCAAGCTTACATGTACATAATCTTATGTAAGAAGTCTATTTTAAATCTTGAAATTGTAGAGGTTCTGAACTTTGCAATCCTGGTATGAATCAAACCCCCATATGTGTTTAGCTCAGTTGGAAAAAGATAATCCCGGACAGGAATACCAGTAGAAGGTCAACTGATGGTGATGGCCAGCGACGTCCTCCGTCTTCCATGCGAGCATGGACTCTTCAATGGTGGTGGCCGGGGAATTCCCTACATGACAGATAGCCATCGGGAGCAGTAGATTCATTCTGTTGCATTGATTCTCGTCAAGATTTGATTTGGTTCTTCACTTCTACACGATCCATGGATCAGTGTTTCTCATATATGGATTCAAAGTCTAAACTGCTCCTTCATCGTTCCCCACATGGAGAATTTAACACAAATGCTATTCATTATCTAGATGGGTGAGATCGGTTACAGGAAGAGGGAGCAGCAATTTGTTGACTCAGGTTTCAGCAGTGAACAATATAAGACAGTGACCATCAGGATTCCTGAAGGCAAGATTTCAAAACAAATTTGATTCGTAATGTGCAAAACAGCAAATTCAACTTCAGGACGCCATAAAAAGGCCAACACACGACATATTTATCCACCACATTTCATTTCAGTTCAATCACTTAAACATCCATGAGATAATCCACATCACAGACAGCAGAAATAAAACTGAAGCATTACATTAAGCCATATAGTTTTTAGTTGGGGACGAAACCATAGACTCATTGTAAAGGTGGCTCTTGTTCGACCGACTCCAAGTGCCTGCAAACATAAGTGGACAAATAAGAACATAGTGACGACATCAAGAACAAGATAAGAATGTCAATCAACCAAACCAAAGCAGAACATAGCTTCTTCACCTAGATAACATGTCCGTGGATCCTGTCTGAGAGCCCCGCCATAACGGACTCACTGATACGAATCCACTTTGTCAAGTCCCTCATACGGACACCCAACCTCCTCCAGCTTCCCGCACCGAAGTCATCTACAACAATGACGAAACAGAGATGCACTAAGATAATAAGATTGAAACAAATTGCTTCCTACGCATATTCCAGCTGTCCAATCAAGTCGGAACTCGTTCCTACGCTATCCGTCAATTAGTAGGCCCCAAGGACCAAGACATGGCACATAATAAGGCAGTTTAATTTGCAATGCAACAAGACATAATAAGGCAGTTTAATTTGCAATGCAACAGGACATAATAAGGCAGTTTAATTTGCAATGCAACAGGACATAATAAGGCAGTTTAATTTGCAATGCAACAGGACATAATAAGGCAGTTTAATTTGCAATGCAACATGACATAATAAGGCAGTTTAACTTGCAATGCAACATGACATAATAAGGCAGTTTAACTTGCAATGCAACAGGACATAATAATGCAGTTTAACTTGCAATGCAACAGGACATAATAATGCAGTTTAACTTGCAATGCAACAGGACATGGCACACACAGTATTAATAAGGCAGTTTGCGTGAAGTAAACAGCACTGCCGCACAGGGCAGTTGGCACAGCAGCAAGCAAATTCATCCACAAGATACAACCTAACCTCAGGCTTCACCGCAGTTAGGTAGCTCGATTCGCATGCGCATGATCAAACAGGCTAAACTAGCGTCGCATGAAACACAGCAAAATGGTTCGGGTGCGCGTTAGTCACGTACCTTGCTCGTACTCATCCTCAGTGGGCACCACGGGGTCGGGGTCCGGGGACACGCCGCGAGCCATCCCGTACTTCCGCGATGCCACCTTGGTCCACTTGTCCTCATTCGCGTCCTCATCCTCATCCTCATCCTCATCCTCATCCCTGCAGTGACAAGAAACAGAGGATTGTGATGATGAGCTGACGCAAACGAGCACTATTCCGGTGGACAAGAGCAAGACGAACGTCCCCGACTCACTCTGGAGCTGGCTTGCCGGCGAACTTGCGGTCGGCGCCCATGGCCATGCGGTACCTGAAACGGGCGTGGTTCGTGGGTCAGGAACGGGGAGCGGTCAGGACGGATCGGGTGCGTGAGTGGGGGTACGGTACTCACTTGGCGCGGGAGGAGGAGGCGGCGCCGTGGAAGGCCGGCGGGATCGGGAGCGCGGGGGCCGGCGGGCGGGGCAGCGCGAGGGCGGCGAGGAGCGCCGGCGGGAGGGACCCGACGGCGAGGTCGAAGTCGTCGGCGAGCGCCGCCAGGATGAAGTAGCGGTTCGCGGCGTCCATCCCTTGGATGCGAAAGGTCGCTCGCGATGGGGTTGCTGGGTCGTCGGCGGCGGCGGCGGCGGCTGGATCGGGGGGAAATGGAGGGCTCGCGATCTAGGGTTTGGTTTTATGGACGGGCGAATGGGACTCCGCTGCCGCGAGGGATGGGCCTCCGGTGACCCGCCGGACAAGCACTGGGCCGTGGGCAGCTGGGCTTCACAGGCCGTGGGTACTCGCTCGCTCCGACGACTTTGGATCCGCTTCTCTTCCGGCCTGCTGGATCGGGCTGGATGACGGGGACCAAGTCTGGATCGAGAATTTGGGGGCACAGGCAGCTCGCCGGAAGGGAAAAAAAAAGATTAGACCACAAAATCAATCAAACCAAACCAAAGCGAAAGCAGGAGGACCATACTGCAAAATAACCGGCGACTTTCCCCGCACGCCCTTGCTCCCGATCTGAAACCAAACCCGGAGTTCCCCAGCTCCAAATCTCAACCCTTCTTCCTCTTCCCGACGCATCCTCCGCAGCTTTGCAGGTTCAGTGAGCTTCTACCAAAGACTAGGAGCCAGCCACCTTCGCCGTCGGCTGGCTTCTACCCTTTGGAAGAGGCTGAACCTATACGCTTCTTGATTTCTGGCTGGTGGTTTCCGTGCTAGAGAGACTAGGTTGGCAACAGTTTCAGATGGATGCAGAGCATCTTGGGTGCTCAGGGCAAGGACTCTCGTGTCTGTGTTTGTCAACAAGGAGACTGTGCCTGGCACGTACTTGAGCAGGATTCGTGGCAAGCTCAAGGAACAAGGGCTGGTTTGAGATGCGGAGGAAGATGATATGATGAACAAGGCTGTGGTGGTGTTCATGGGAGGAAGAGGAACAAGAGATAGGTAGGTATGTTCAAGGAGGAAGAAGGACTACTCAAAGGAGGGTACAGGCGGGCACCGGGCGACCCCATTATATGGACGGACCAGAGGGTGCCCGCCCGGATGCGTTCAACTTGGACAACCGAAACGGAAGGCAGAGTTTGCGGACCAAACGTGTGGCTCCTCTCACGTAATAAACCACCCATCCATACGTTCGCTATCTACAGGTATAGGATCCTTATATTTTGCTGCCAGCTAGTAGAGATAGAGGTTTGGACGGCATAATATATGCTCTAGATAGAAACAAATCAGCGACGTTTTAAACGCGGGGGAAGGAGATCGTTTCAAACAGCTCACCACAGCCGTCCATTGGCAGGGTGCGGCGGTGCCTGCCGTAAAAATGGCAACACCTAAATTATGGCCATAAATAAATAATATCTTGCCATAAATTAACAATATCTTGCCTTGTGCACAAAAATTTTATCCCATAATTTTGCAGTGAATTAAACCGATTTAATGCCTTCCAAATGCTAATGCAGACAGCTCTTAATCCTGAATTTTAGCGTGTAATAACACAACTTACGGGTGCTCTATTTGCATCAAATCACAACTCAAGCTTTTTGTTGCAAGGAACACTAATGTTTGAGTTAATTACTCCTATCTGCATGGAGCACAAACACCCATACTTAGCTATGTTAGTGAATAATTGGACCGTTGAGCCCACTGTAACGGGACGTGGCATCACTTAGTGTCGAGCTCCACCATCTTCATCGTTCACATCCAGCCTCGGTCACCCGTGTGACCCCTGCTGCACCTGATCCTCCTAGCCAGCCACGGCTGCTTGCCGGCGAGGAACCATGTAGGTCATGTCACCCCGCTTGAGGTGCGCTCCCAACCTAGCTGCGAGCCGGCGAGGAACCGTGTAGGTCATGCCACCCCACTTGAGGTACACGTCTAGGTGCAGCTCTCCTGCGAATGCGTTGCCCAGCCAGTCTCCTCCGTCTCCACCCTCTGTGCGAGGCACAAGTTTGCTACACATGCTCGCGTAAGTCATGATATTTGGTTTTTTTTCAGAACTCTATTTGAAATATAGTAGTGGTGGAGGCTGCTATTTCTTTTAGCACGCTATTTTAAAATTTGTCTGCAACCGATGCAAAGGCGTCGGAGGGAAACACCGCACTCCGTATAAGCATTTCACGTACACAAGACACAAAAACACACAAATCACTGGGAGTCGATTCATTGCAACACGCCATTGTAGGTGTGTGCCATGGCCACACTCGGCACTCTCATCCATATTGGCCAGCCCCTCGTCCTCGTCCGCTTGATATGTTCAACCAGTCTATGGTCTCCGTCCATTGCCATGCCACAGTTCACCGCAGTTCAGTGGCGTACCCTTTATGTCCTCCTAGATGCCGGCACAAGCTGCCATCGCCACTGCAATCTATCACTAGAACGACAATGTGTAATTAGTTGTTTAAGTTAATTGGTTCGTTCGATCCCGGTAGCTGCCACTAGGTCCTGACAGTGGGCTCAGCGAGCTAATTATTTGCCAAACAAGCTAATTATGCATTTTGTGTTCTATGTAAATAATTAACCTAAATATTGGTGTTTCTTACAGTAAGAAGCTAAGGTTGTGCTTCCATGCAAAAGAAGCACCAACATGTAGTGTTATATGCTAAAACCTCCTTAATCATTGCCGAATAGCACAAGGAGAGAGTTGCGTCTCAAAATCAGCAGGCAGTCTGTCCCGTGCACGACACTACTTCATAGACCGGCAATTTTGATCGGCACGCTCCATTCAACTAAAAAACTTTGATCCAGACGCAAAAGTATATTTCTTCACCGGCCGGCCGGCCGGCCACTTTCATCATACGCAACACATTTATTTAGTTTACAGTCATCAAGTTACCATGGGTTCAGATAAGTGTTCATATAGATTAAACATGGTTGGGTTAGGCATAGTGTCATATTTAGCCGCCTCTTCTTCTACAAAAACAAGCATTGTTGCTGGAGGGAAATGCTGACTATTTTCCGCAACAAATCGCAATTCTTTCAAAACACTAAACTAGCAAGATATCGAAAGAAATCATTTTATAGACCATGGACAACTATCAAATGACAAATTGCACAGGTCTAGCTAAATTCCACTAAGGTGAGAGTGACCCCAATGAAAATGACAGAATGCTTCTCATTTTAGTGATTTATACTTTAAGGAAATAATTAAGAATATTGTTAAATTGTAGAATGACCTAACTCACCACAATAGACTCTACTCCCCAGTATGTTTGCCCAGTGACATGTGGGGCCAAATTGTCCTCTACTTGGGGCCCAAAAGGTAGATGGTGTATGCCATGTCACTTATCAATGAGAGCAGCTCATTAACAACTATCAAACGCTGACACATACGCTTATCCCTATGAATACATGCACACCCTAACTTTATGAGCACCTCCGAAAGATGGAGTCAAAGAAATTTTACCCGACGGATATTGAGATTGATAAAGTCACCACACGTGCCTCACTTTCGACGGGAATGTCGTCTCCCACTGAAAAATATTCCACCTTCCACAAGACACCAATGTATATAAATCAGGGGTTTTAACTCTAACTAGCAGAATGCCCGTGCTTCGCTACGGAGCAAACGGCAATTAATATCTTTAGATGTAGGTATATATATATCTAACAACGCCACGAATGCAGTATACAATTTCAGCATGTGCAATTAAAAGGACCTTGGCTATGATGCATTGTTGCCTATAGCACGTACCTCGTCTGTCAATTCCGTGCAAACTACATATTGGTGCTCTAGAAAGGCTCAAGTTTGAAACATAAGAGAGGAAAAAGGATAGAAAGCAAGACACGTTAGGACGTTAGAAAATTTAAACATGAGATTGAGAAAAATTCAGAAGTCCTCAATTGACATGGTGTGTTGGTACGTGATATAAACTAAATTCTGGATGTTGTTGTTTAGATTAGTTTCTATTTTGTGGATGCTCATGACATTAAGTGATTTTGAAACGTGTTGCACAATTTAATTACATATATATGTTGGTGGTAGTATGCCAATTACATTTTAAAATCTAACCATTAACTCCATTTGGCTAATTTGATTTGTGCGAATCCTCTCTATGCCAGCCCTCTCTCCAATTTAACTTTTGGCACTCTAAGCAATCAAACAAAACAACCCCTTCACTTTATTTAATTTTTTGATTTCCATCATTTAGTACAAAATTCCAGTTTGAAGATATAACTCATGGAAGATCTTCGTCAATACTGATGTTTTTTCACTTCAAATAATAACAACTGGATTAAAACTATGTAAGTTCAGCTAAACATCTCTGCACCATAGCTAACCACTAAAAACAGAGAGAAAGAAGAGTTTATGCATGTTTCTCTAACAAAAGTCAAGGATTAGGTGTTTTAATTGGAATTTTCCACGCTTATGCAGAACTATATATATGCACATTTTAAAAATTGTATATTTTAAACTTGCGCTTGATCGTGTCTCCAAATTGTAACTTCTCGGCTAAAATGGGTGTACTCCATCCGTAAACAGATTACATGTACAGAGAAAAAGGAAATTTTTACATTAGGTACAATTATAAATCACAAAAATAACAAGTGAGTAAGGATGTTATTCCTGGCTATGTGTGATTCCCTCGGAGGTTTAAATCAGGAATTAATGCGTAACTCAGTACAAAAATTATAACACGGTCAAAAACTTCGAAACTGAAAAGCTAATAAAGGTGTGTCACTGGTATGCCTCATGCATCCAATCTCCATCCCTGCTAACTACATCCAATTCCACTGATCAACACGTTGTAATGTTTACATTATGGCAAGCCTAGGATTATTCTCATTCTTAATTCCAATTTCTTTCATATAGAATAGAACTATAGAAGAACTTAAAATGGTACACAAATATGCTCTTCACAACGCTAGACACTCAAATGAACGAATGCATATTGTCTGCATGAACATAAACACAATTACTAAATGACCGTAGGGATTTAAAATAAGAAAATAAGAAACCTTCAGAGGTAAAATTATAAAGGGCCAATTTCATATCCTATCCCACGCATTTGAGTAATGTTCTAACAACCATAAAATAAAGTCAAGAAAATGCATGTTGTATGTTCACCTTACCTTTTTGGTAGGACTGTATTGGACTGTTGAACTGAATATTTTTAGTTGTAGTAGGACACTAAAGTAATCATTGTCTGCTGCCAAGCAAATTATCAGTTCTCTAGACACTCAAAATCACATCAAGATCGACAAACTTCTTTCTATTTAGTAGTTCATCAGGACTACTTCAAGTGAAAAATAAAACAAGCAACATTTTAAGGGTTGGGACATACTAATCATCTTCCTAATTTAGTAGTTCATCAATGTAGTTTGTCTTCAGAATACCATACGAAAGTAACACCAGAACCATTGTCTTTATACTCATTGCATGAATCAAATTAATGGTAACCGTCCAACCATTTGTCCTTAAAATCACTGTATGAATCAAATGGACTGGAAATAAAAGTTGTAGAACCATGATCTTTAATTTAGTGTGAAATATCCGGTACAGGAAAAAGCATCGTAGCTCACCTGAAATCCTGAGGTGGATTTGCAGGGAATGGAGAAGCTACAGTCTCATCTCACGCCATTGAGTAGTACCTGTACAAGTAACTTCAAGAATTTCTGTAATCCTAGGCTGATGTCCATGACAGTGGAGACGGAGATGCGCCTTCTCCACGCAGGCGACGAACAGCTCCGCCGTCCGTGTGTTGTCCGCCGCGGCGTTATGACGCGTGTTGCGGCGACGAGCTTCGTTAGTTATGAGTTTGTCCACCTCAGAATGCTTCCATTGGAGTTGTTGTCGGAGGTCATTGAGCATGGCCTTGCACGGCGCAATGGCCTCGGAGAGCGATGATGCGGTGGGATCTGGCGTGCGATGCGGCCGCCCGCGCAAGTCGGGATTGAATGGGCTAGTGTTGTTCCCTTCCTCGTCTATTTCCTCCTGGTCCGGCAGTGCGGGGAATTCCACGATGTCGGATGGCGTGAGATGAGACTGTAGCTTCTCCATTCCCTGCAAATCCACCTCAGGATTTCAGGTGAGCTACGATGCTTTTTCCTGCAACCACGATCTTTAATTTAGTGTTGCTTGGGGAAGATGGTGTGCGTCGGCTGCGATGGAGGATGGCGGGGAGGCGGCCGAGAGAGATGTGGAGAAGGGCAGCGTGTGGTGCGGGGATGACGAAAAACATCCATCTTAGGCGTGGCTGTAGCGTTGGTTGTTAAAGATTGGGACTTTGGAAAGCCAAACCATCTCCCTATTAACCGGATCTTAATCAAGCCGCTAGGTGAGAGAAAAATTGACGACGAAGACATTTTGTTCATTTGAAATTTTGAAAAGCTACGCCTAATGGTGTGGAGTTGTTTGTTACCCGCGGGCTGGTATTTCTCCTCTTAGTAAGCGTGGATGGGTGTGTAACGTGACACTGGCTGGAGTTGTTTTGTTAGTTGCGTTTTCTTTGTTCCGTGCGTAGGTTTTTTTTTTCAAGATTGTTTCTTGGTAGGATAAAGACGTGTTAGTTGAGAAATAGTAGGTGTTTGTTGTGCTATTTAAAATTTTGAAAAGTTACGCCTAATAGTGTGGAGTTGTTTGTTGCGTTGAGATAAATCATCTTGAATAGTAGACGTGGGGGTATTATTGTCCATCCTGAAAATGTGACACCAGACATTCACCAGTTTACTTTTAATAGTAAAGATAGGTTCGGGTGCCACTGCCCTTTCTAACCACCCAACCACATGTTGGTTATCATGTATCTTCTTTCTCGCGATCAGAAATTCATAGTTCCCTAACTTTTGTAGTTTTTTCAAAACTTAATCATGAGTATGATCCTAGCCACCATACACATGTGGTTTGAATAGTTCAGGCTTCATTCAGATGGTTGATCATATTTATAGTATTATTTTGCTCTTATGTGTTTTCCTGTGTCGTGAAAAGTTTGTGTACTTGTTTGAATTTCCAACATTTTTTTAAAACTATGTGATACATGTAAAATGCTACATGAATTTTGTAGTTTATTGTACTAAAATCTTTATTATATTGTAACTTTATTATATTCATTGAGACTAACCTATTAATAGTTGCAAAAGTGCACAAGTTATTGTTTTATACTTTGTTGTGTTGGAAATAGGCAAATATGAAAGGAAACCGGTCATATGGCGAAATCTCGACTTTCGTGATCTGCGGTACTTTTTTCAAATATGGCCACGATAGGCTCGGCAGCGTCAAATGAAAAAGTGCCAATTGATAAAGTTGTGGAGAATTTTATGTTCTTGCTTTTAGATATAAAATTCGTCTAAGTCGGACTCCTGATGCCCCCTTAGAGGCCATATTACTGAAGGGTACAAAGATAGTTCCGGAAACCCGAAAATATTTGACGTGATTTACTCAAACTTCTTCCATATTTGAGGATTTCGGTCAAGGCAAGACTTGATGAACTCATGAACGACTAAGGAGAGTCCTATGAAGATTCTAGAGGTGTCCAAAAGCCCTTGGATCAAAGGGGTGTCCATCCTATGGCTAAAATTGCTTGAAAAACTAGGGGGAGCACTTGCATACACCATATGATATATCTAAGGTAATTTTATGTTCATCGCTTGTTATTATAGTCTATATATAGTTTCAATACCATGTACAAAGCATGCACATGTTGTGAACTTACTATACAATCTAACTTGCAAGACAAATTTTTCAATGGTTACAAATTTTTATAAGTACATGTACCTAATAATTAAGCAGAACCACACCTAAGATATTTATTTGATTGTACAATTCAATTAAGCTATAATGAAATTTGTGGATACCAATATATATATATATATATACACATACATACATAACCGCATATACATACATATATAATACACGATCTAATTTTAGCATTGGGTGACTTTATAGCAATATAAATTTAAATTGGTACAAGAAATGTACGCATTATATACATTACAATTGTACAACAGGGAACTAATATCTAGAAACAGTGTTAGGTGGTTAAAGGTGATCTAAGTAATCTAAAAATGTACTCAATATGACTATAGTATGATAACAATAAGTTAAGTAGAAGTATAAAAAGTTCGTATAAAGAAGAAGCATCTTACGGCGGAGGAAATAAAACGTGAGAGAAGATGTCCCCTGAACCCTATATTTCTTAGTTATATCACAGCAGAAAGGTTATTGCAGCAGACTGCATACAGATGACCACAGATAGAATTTGTCATGGATTGAAAACAAGAAACTAAATGGCAACTTATGGATCGGTATTCATCCGATTGATGAGAGACTTCATAGGATCTAGATATTGTTGTTTTGCAGCCTACGCGTAGATATGATGACTGGTCCACCCACGGTTAATCGCAACCATGTTAGTCTTGGTCACAAGGATCCACTTGTGAATGTCACGGAGTCTTCCACTAACCCGAGCATAAGGAGCTTCAGTCTCTTCTTCTGAAATGAAGAAAACAAACATGCAACACTTATTATGACAAGTCAAACAAGGCCATAATTTCTAATACTACTAGATACTAGAATCATTATAAGGAAGCATGGGTAAGATGTAGAGAAACAAGCACAAGCATGTATGTGTGTCAAAGATCCTAATGGGTCTTAACACACCTATTGAAGCGAGGGGCATGATACAGGTTCAGTTTAACATTGAAATGAACAACACCATACCAAATCTGCATAGGGAGAAACAAGCACAAGCATGCGTAGTGTCGGAAGGGTCCTAATGGTCTAACCACCTACTGAAGCAAGGCATGATGCAGGTTCAATTTATTTACTTTTGAAATGAACAACATGACAAGCGAATCTGTGCACAGGCACAACATGACACGCGAATCTGCACAAACAAAGTGGCCTGAAGGTAGGTACGGTTCGGTACCTTCTTCCTGCGGAGGCATCACCACGTACTTGTCCGGAGCGACACCGCGAACCATGGGGAACCTGATGGGCCTGACCTTAACGAATCCTTCCCTGTAGGCACAACAAACCAACAGCAGGATGAGTGAAGTGCTTTTGACTCGTGTTGCAGCTCACATAAGCTTTTGGATCGGAAACCACACTAGGCCACTGACTCTGGATCAGAGTGCACCAGGGCGGGGTCGCTTGCTTCTTCGAAGAGCTGGTCCTCGACCTCGAGAGCACCAGCTCTGAAATGGCAATGGTGGTTCACATGTCAGGAACCGAGGTGAAGACGTCCGGTACAACAGATCGTGGATCAGAGAGGGGTTCTTACTTGGAGCGGATGGAGGAGGAGGAGGAGGAGGCGCCGACGTGCGCCGAGGGGAGGCCGAGGGCGGCGGAGGACGAGGCGCCGACGGGCGCCGGGTGGAGGCCGAGGGCGGAGGAGTTGGCACCGAGGAGTGCCGCGGGGTGGCCGAGGGTGGCAGAGGAGGAGGCGCCGAGGAGCGTCGCCCGGAGGGCCCCGATGGTGGAGTCGCCGTCGAGGTTGCTAGGGGTGGAGAAGTTGTTGTGTGCTTCCGTCGTTGCGCTGCTAGGGCTATGGCAGCTGGATCTGGAAGGGGGAAATGGAGAAGAGAAGGCGGTTGGCGTGTTAGGGTTTTATTGGGGGATTCTGGTGCGTGTGGGCCACGAGGGCCTCTGGTGGGAGGTTCAACCCACCGGGCAACCGCTGGGCTGCATTTGCGCCAGCCCGTGGGTGTGAGTAAAGTGTGGATCCGCTTCCGTCCTGCTGGTGTGAAACTGGGGCACGGGCAGCTCGCCGGAAGGGGAAAAACATTAGACGCAAGGACCATATTGTAATAACCGGCGACTGCCCCCCCCCCACCCTTGCTCCCAATCTGAAACCTGGAATTCCGCAAGTCCAAATCTGAAACCCTGCTCCCAACACATCTTCCGTAAGTAGGTTCATAGAGCTTCTAGCAAAGACTAGGAGCCAGTCGCCGTCGCCGGCGGCTGGCTTCTACCCTTTGGAAGAGGCTGAACATGCATGGTTCTTGGTTGCCAACACCTCTCTTGGTTTCTGGTGGTGGTTCTCATGGTGGGGAGGGTAGGTTGGCAACAGTTTCAGACATATGCAGAGGGGACGGAAGTCGATCTTGGGTGTTGACGGTGTGGGTCATGGGGCGAGGGCAAGAACTCTCGTGTTTGTATTTGTTCACAAGGAACCCGATAAAGACATCGAGCGGACCTTATGGCGCCCGCACTCAATCCCTCCCGTCAGATACCGCTGGAGATTCGCGCGCAGCATTTTTGCGAAAAAGACCCTGCATTGTTTCGAAATTCCCCATTGCCTTGTGTATAATTTCGCCCAATCGGGTTGAAACCCTAAGTCCCCATCGAAACAGCCTCTCGTTCGGCCCGCCGCCGATTTCTTTGCGTTGTTGTCGCGCACAGCCCCTGACGCCGGCCGCCATTGACCACTGCCACCCTCCGCCGCCAACCACCGCCGCCCTCCGCCGCGAGTTTCGGCGTGGAGCAGCCGGGCATCTTCGCGTGGGCGCTACACGTGGGCCGCCTGCTCGACGTGGGAGAGGTCCGCCTCCTGATCGCCGGGCGGCACGGTGTCGCCGCTAACCTCCCCGCACCCTTCTCTGGCCGGAGAAGGCCGTCACCATGGCCGGACGCAGACAAGCCCAGAGGATCTCTCTGGCGAGATCCACAAAGATTCATTTTTTTAGGGTTCCTTTTTTTGTTAGGTTCTTGTGTGGATCTTGCTGGATACTTTTTTCACTGCACTGGATACTCATTTCAAATCCATTTGTTAGGTTCTTTTGATGGATTTTTTTTACTGTATTGGATATTCATGCCAAATCCATTCTCTTAAGGTCTGTGAAGATCTGTGCAGCGATCTGTGTGAATCTTGTATTTAATAAATGTATCCAATGGTTTCTAACAAACTTTCTATGGATTTCTTGTTGTGAAAAAATGTTACTTGTACGTGTATCTATGGATACACACTGCATTTTGTGGATCCATTGTTGAGTGTTAGATATCCATGTCCAAATTTGAAAGAACTTCAGAAGATAACAATGGATACACATTGGAATTTGTAAAAGCCTTTATAAACAAACAAGGACTGCTAGATATTAATCTGGTAAAACTTAGAGTCTTTTTCGCAAACGTCGCATCCCATGTAACCACCCATCGATACGTTTGCTACCTATATGTATGATCCTTATTTTTAGCACAAAGAATCGCCAAAGTTTGCTGCCAGCTAGAGATAGAGATTTGGACGCGATATAGTTAGAAACAAATCAGCGACGTTTTAAACGCTGGGCAAGGAGTTCTTTTCAAACAGCTCACCACGGGACGAGCGAGCTAGCCGCATCAGCAGTTCAGCACAGTAGTAACCCGGATACCGTTTCGGCTTCTGTCCTGGCGATCAGGAGGCGATTAGGGTTCTAGTGGAAAAAGGCGGCGCACGTTGGATCTTCGACGGGGCGAGGAGATTGGTTGGCGTGGGAAGTTTGTCTCGTCGATCTGTAGTCGTGCTGTCTCTCTTCCATAGCGATCTGAAGAAGAGGATGGCTGGGACGAACGGAGCCCCGATGAGAGGGGTTGCTGGCGCTGGGGAGTACCGGAAAACCCCTGCGGAAGAGGAGGAGCCGATTGAGGAGTTAGTCGGCCGGATGAAGCTGACCGAGGCGGAATCCAAAAAGCTGTTTATTGATGATCGAGAGGATGAACAAGCGAATCCAGTCTGGGCTTTGGCGGGTAAGATCTTGGTTCCTTACCCCAAGGTATTTCATATCCAGATGATCGCTGATGTGCTACGTCCTGCGTGGGGTAATCCACGGGGCCTTGTGTTCCGGGATGGCGGGCCTAACTTATTCGTGGCTGAGCTCCCGGTGGAGCGGGAGAGAGATAGGATCTGGGAGATATCTCCGTGGACTGTGAATAAGCACGCTCTGGTGCTAGAGAATTTCAAGCGCAGTCAACGTCCATCTGAGCTGAGATTTGACCGCCTGCCTATATGGGTTTGGGTGATGAATCTTCCTTTTAATCTGCATGACAACTGGGGAGAGAAGATCGCTCGGGGTTTGGATGAGTTCATAAAAATTGATACTTCCAACAAGATGTTGGTGAGTGGTAATTATCTGGGAGCGCGTGTTTCAATTGATGTTAATAAGCCACTGCAAAGGTGGATTGCCATTGATTCAAGCTTGAGGGAATCGTGTGACTGGTATGACATAAAATACGAGAACCTGCCTTATTTCTGTTTCTCCTGTGGCTTCTTGGGACATTCTGATCTTGTCTGCCCAGATCCGGGGGAAAGGGATGAAGCGGGGCGTCTACCATACTGGCCTAGTTTGAGGGCTCTGGATGAAAAGAGGAAGAAGACAGGCCCCAATGTCTGGGGTAATTTCTCGGGTGAGGCAGGCGATGGAGCGCAAGAAACCAATGCACATAATAATACTGCGGGCGCAACATCAAGCAACACCCAGGAGAAGGGGAATATGAATAACCTAGCCCAGAATATGCCTCCGATATCTCATGGAGGGGGAAGGGGTAGGGGAAGAGTTGGAGACCGAGGAGGTGGTCGTTTTGCAAGAGGTAGGGGGAACATGCATGCTTATCGGAAACTGGATGTCAGTGCTCCAGTTGAGCCTACTGAAACTGATAGAGCTCTGGTAGTGTTTGATCCTAGAGTATCTGGTGAAAAGAGAGATGAGAGGCTGATGTCTACGTTCCCCCTCCTTTCCTGTAGACAGTGTTGGGCCTCCAAGTGCAGAGGTTTGTAGAACAGCAGCAAGTTTTCCCTTAAGTGGATCACCCAAGGTTTATCGAACTCAGGGAGGAAGAGGTCGAAGATATCCCTCTCATGCAACCCTGCAACCACAAAGGAAGAAGTCTCTTGTGTCCCCAACACACCAAATAGGTGCACTAGTTCGGCGAAGAGATAGTGAAATACAGGTGGTATGAATATATATAAGCAGTAGCAACGGTGCCAGAAAATAGCTTGCTGGCGTGTAGTTGTTGGTGGTAGTATTGCAACGAGTAGTAACACGAGTAAAACGAGTAAACAAGCAGTAGTAACTCAGCAGTATTTAGGAACAAGGCCTAGGGATTACACTTTCACTAGTGGACACTCTCAACATTGATCACATAACGGAATAGATAAATGCATACTCTACACTTTTGTTGGATGATGAACACATTGCGTAGGATTACACGAACCCTCAATGCCGGAGTTAACAAGCTCCACAATAATGCTCATATTTTAGTAACCTTTAGTGTAAGATAGATCAAAAGACTAAACCAAGTACTAGCATAGCATGCACACTCTGTCACCTTCATGCATATGTAGGAGGAATAGATCACATCAATATTATCATAGCAATAGTTAACTTCGCAATCTATAAGAGATCATGATCATAGCATAAACCAAGTACTAACACGGTGCACACACTTGTCACCTTTGCACACATGCGAGGAGGAATAAAACTACTTTAATAACTTTGCTAGAGTAGCACATAGATAAATTGTGATACGATGCACATTGCAATCATAAAGAGATATAAATAAGCACTTCACTACGCTCTTCAACGGTGAATAAGTACTTCGTGAAATATAGCCTAAGAGACCCACACGGTGCACACACTCGTCACCTTTACACACGTGGGACAAGGAGTCTCCGGAGATCACATAAGTAAAACCCACTTGACTAGCATAATGACATCTAGATTACAAGCATCATCATATGAATCTCAATCATGTAAGGCAGCTCATGAGATTATTGTATTGAACTACATAGGAGAGAGATGAACCACATAGCTACCGGTACAGCCCCGAGCCTCGATGGAGAACTACTCCCTCCTCATGGGAGCAGCAGCGGTGATGAAGATGGCGGTGGAGATGGCAGCGGTGTCGATGGAGAAGCCTTCCGGGGGCACTTCCCCGCTCCGGCAGGGTGCCGGAACGGAGACTCCTGTCCCCCGGATCTTGGCTTCGCGATGACGGCGGCTGCGGAACTTTTCTCGTATCGTGGCTTCCTCCGTAAGGGTTTTCGATGCGGGGGCTTTATATAGGCGAAGAGGCGGCGCAGGGAGGGTCAACGAGGCGACGAGACCATAGGGTGGCGCCGCCGGGCTCGGGCCGCGCCACCATGTCATCTCGGGCCCACCAGGCCCCCCTCCGGCGGCTCTCGGGTGTTCCGGATGGTTCCGGGAAAAATAGGAACCCGGGCGTTGATTTCGTCCGATTCGAGAATATTTCGTTACTAGGATTTACGAAACCAAAAACAGCGAGAAAACGAGAACCGGCACTTCGGCATCTTGTTAATAGGTTAGTTCCGGAAAATGCATAAATATGACATATAATGTGCATAAAACATGTAGGTATCATCAATAAAGTAGCATGGAACATAAGAAATTATCGATACGTTGGAGACGTATCAGCATCCCCAAGCTTAGTTCTGCTCGTCCCGAGCAGAGTAAAACGATAACAAAGATAATTTCTTAAGTGACATGCCATCATAAACTTGATCATATTGTAAACATATGTAATGAATGCAGCGATCAAAACAATGGTAATGACATGAGTAAACAAGCTGAATCATAAAGCAAAGACTTTTCATGAATAGTACTTCAAGACAAGCATCAATAAGTCTTCCATAAGAGTTAACTCATAAAGCAATAATTCAAAGTAGAGGCATTGAAGCAACACAAAGGAAGATGAAGTTTCAGCGGTTGCTTTCAACTTATAACATGTATATCTCATGGATATTGTCAACATAAAGTAATATAACAAGTGCAATATGCAAGTATGTAGGAATCAATGGACAGTTCACACAAGTGTTTGCTTCTTGGGATGGAGAGAGATAGGTAAACTGACTCAACATAAAAGTAAAAGAAAGGTCCTTCAAAGAGGAAAGCATCGATTGCTATATTTGTGCTAGAGCTTTTATTTTGAAAACATCAAGAGAGCATAAAAGTAAAGTTTTGAGAGGTGTTTGTTGTTGTCAACGAATGGTAGTGGGCACTCTAACCCCCTTGCCAGACAAACCTTCAAAGAGCGGCTCCCATTTTATTTTGTTTTTGGGTGGCACTCCTTCCAACCTTTCTTTCACAAACCATGGCTAACCGAATCCTCGGGTGCCTGCCAACAATCTCATACCATGAAGGAGTGCCTTTTTATTTTAGTTTTATTATGATGACACTCCTCCCCACCTTTGCTTTCTCAAGCCATGGCTATCCGAATCCTTCGGGTGCCGTCCAACAATCACATACCATGGAGGAGTGTCTATTTTTGTTAATTAATTTGGGACTGGGAATCCCATTGCCAACTCTTTCTGCAAAATTATTGGATAAGCGGATGAAGCCACTAGTCCATTGGTGAAAGTTGCCCAACAAGATTGAAAGATAAACACCACATACTTCCTCATGAGCTATAAAACATTGACACAAATCAGAGGTGATAAATTTTGAATGGTTTAAAGGTAGCACTCAAGCAATTTACTTTGGAATGGCGGAGAAATACCATGTAGCAGGTAGGTATGGTGGACACAAATGGCATGAATATTGGCTCAAGTATTTGGATGCATGAGAAGTATTCCTCTCGATACAAGGTTTAGGCTAGCAAGGTTATTTGAAGCAAACTCAAGTATGAAATGGTGCAGCAAGACTCACATATAAACATATTGTAAGCATTATAAGACTTTACACCGTCTCCTTGTTGTTCAAACACCTCAACCAGAAAATATCTAGACTTAGAGAGACCAATCATGCAAACCGAATTTTAGCATGCTCTATGTATTTCTTCACTAATAGGTGCAAAGCATATGATGCAAGAGCTTAAACATGAGCACAACAATTGCCAAGTATCACATTATCCAAGACATTTTACCAATTACTACATGTAGCATTTTTCAATTCCAACCATATAACAATTTAACGAAGAGGAAACTTCGCCATGAATATTATGAGCTAAGAACACATGTGTTCATACGAACCAACGGAGCGTGTCTCTCTCCCACACAAGGATGAACTTATTCAGAGAACTAAGATAACAAAACAAAAACAAAAATAAAAGCACACAGACGCTCCAAGTAAAATACATAAGATGTGACCGAATAAAAATATAGTTTCACTAGAAGAAACCTGATAAGTTGTCGATGAAGAAGGGGATGCCTTGGGCATCCCCAAGCTTAGATGCTTGAGTCTTCTTAAAATATGCAGGGATGAACCACCGGGGCATCCCCAAGCTTAGACCTTTCACTCTTCTTGATCACATTATATCACCCTCTTCTATTGACCCTTGAAAACTTCCTTCACACCAAACTTCAAGCAAACTCATTAGAGGGTTAGTGCATAATCAAAAATTCACATGTTCAGAGGTGACACAATCATTCTTAACACTTCTGGACATTGCACAAAACTTCTGAAAGTTAATGGAACAAAGAAACTCATTCAACTTAACAAAAGCGGCAATGCGAAATAAAAGGCAGAATCTGTCAAAAACAGAACAGTCCGTAAAGACGAATTTTAAGATGGCACCAGACTTGCTCAGATGGAAAAACTCAAAACTAATGAAAGTTGCGTACATATCTGAGGATCACGCTCGTAAATTGGCAGATTTTTTCGAATTTTCTACAGAGAACTGTGCCAGAATTCGTGACAGACAGCAATGCTGTTTCTGCGCAGCGATCCCAAATATAACATCAACTTTGACATAGAAACTTTACTTGGCACAACAAAACACAAAACTAAGATAAGGAGAGGTTGCTACAGTAGTAAAGAACTTCCAAGACACAAATATAAAACAAAGTACTGTAGTAAAAAAAACACATGGGTTATCTCCCAAAAAGTTCTTTCTTTATAGCCATTAAGATGGGCTCAGCAGTTTTTAATGATGCACTCGTAAGAAATAAGAGTTGAAGCAAAAGAGAGCATCAAGAGGCAAATTCAAAACACATTTAAGTCTAACATGCTTCCTATGCATAGAAATCTTGTAAATAAACAAGTTCATGAAGAGCAAAGTAACAAGCATAGGAAGATAAAACAAGTGTAGCTTCAAAAATTTCAGCACATAGAGAGGTGTTTTAGTAACATGAAAATTTCTACAACCATATTTTCCTCTCTCATAATAACTTTCAGTAGCATCATGAGCAAACTCAACAATATAACTATCACATAAAGCATTCTTATCATGAGTCTCATGCATAAAATAATTACTACTCCCAACAAAAGCATAATCAATTTTATTAGTTGTAGTGGGAGCAAATTCAACAAAGTAGCTATCAAATATAGGAGGTATATTGTAATCATAATCAAATTTATCCTCCATAACAGGTGGTAACAAAAGACTACTATCATTATAATCATCATAAATAGGAGGCAAAGTATCATCAAAGTAAATTTTCTCCTCAATGCTTGGGGGACTAAAAATATCATGCTCATCAAAACCAGCTTCCCCAAGCTTAGAATTTTCCATAGCATTAGCAACAATGGTGTTCAAAGCATTCATAGTAATAACATTCCCATTAGCATGCATATAAAGTTCCATGGGTTTTTTAATTCTCTCTTCAAACACATCATGTCCTAATTCAAGATAAAGTTCATAAAGATCTCTCATATTTTTGTTGTTTTCCATTATGCCTAACTAGTGTAAACAAGAAACCAAATGTCGCAATTGCAGAGTCTAAAGGAAATAGCTTCGAGTACTTACAACGGCGCCGGGAAATAGCTTAGTAGCCGAGATCCGGAGTGTGAGTACCTTTTACCTTTCCTCCCCGACAACGGCGCCGAGAAAATAGCTTGATGTCTACGTTCCCCCTCCTTTCACTGTAGACGGTGTTGGGCCTCCAAGTGCGGAGGTTTGTAGAACGGCGAGCAAGTTTTCCCTTAAGTGGATCACCCAAGGTTTATCGAACTCAGGGAGGAAGAGGTCGAAGATATCCCTCTCATGCAACCCTGCAACCACAAAGCAAGAAGTCTCTTGTGTCCCCAACACACCAAATAGGTGCACTAGTTCGGCGAAGAGATAGTGAAATACGGGTGGTATGAATATATATAAGCGAGTAGCAACGGTGCCGAGAAAATAGCTTGCTGGCGTGTAGTTGTTGGTGGTAGTATTGCAGACAGTAGTAACACGATAGAAACGATAAACAAGCAGTAGTAACTCAGCGGTATTTAGGAACAAGGCCTAGGGATTACACTTTCACTAGTGGACACTCTCAACATTGATCACATAACAGAATAGATAAATGCATACTCTACACTTTTGTTGGATGATGAACACATTGCGTAGGATTACACGAACCCTCAATGCCGGAGTTAACAAGCTCCATAATAATGCTCATATTTTAGTAACCTTTAGTGTAAGATAGATCAAAAGACTAAACCAAGTACTAGCATAGCATGCACACTTGTCACCTTCATGCATATGTAGGAGGAATAGATCACATCAATATTATCATAGCAATAGTTAACTTCGCAATCTATAAGAGATCATGATCATAGCATAAACCAAGTACTAACACGGTGCACACACTTGTCACCTTTGCACACATGCAGGGAGGAATAAAACTACTTTAATAACTTTGCTAGAGTAGCACATAGATAAATTGTGATACGATGCACATTGCAATCATAAAGAGATATAAATAAGCACTTCACTACGCTCTTCAACAAGTGAATAAGTACTTCGTGAAATATAGCCTAAGAGACCCACACGGTGCACACACTTGTCACCTTTACACACGTGGGACAAGGAGTCTCCGGAGATCACATAAGTAAAACCCACTTGACTAGCATAATGACATCTAGATTACAAGCATCATCATATGAATCTCAATCATGTAAGGCAGCTCATGAGATTATTGTATTGAACTACATAGGAGAGAGATGAACCACATAGCTACCGGTACAGCCCCGAGCCTCGATGGAGAACTACTCCCTCCTCATGGGAGCAGCAGCGGTGATGAAGATGGCGGTGGAGATGGCAGCGGTGTCGATGGAGAAGCCTTCCGGGGGCACTTCCCCGCTCCGGCGGGTGCCGGAACGGAGACTCCTGTCCCCCGGATCTTGGCTTCGCGATGACGGCGGCTCCGGAACTTTTCTCGTATCGTGGCTTCCTCCGTAAGGGTTTTCGATGCGGGGGCTTTATATAGGCGAAGAGGCGGCGCAGGAGGGTCAACGAGGCGACGAGACCATAGGGTGGCGTGGCCAGGGCCTGGGCCGCGCCACCATGTCATCTGGGCCCACCGGGCCCCCCTCCGGCGGCTCTCGGGTGTTCGGATGGTTCCGGGAAAAATAGGAACCCGGGCGTTGATTTCGTCCGATTCCGAGAATATTTCGTTACTAGGATTTACGAAACCAAAAACAGCGAGAAAACATGAACCGGCACTTCGGCATCTTGTTAATAGGTTAGTTCCAGAAAATGCATAAATATGACATATAATGTGCATAAAACATGTAGGTATCATCAATAAAGTAGCATGGAACATAAGAAATTATCGATACGTTGGAGACGTATCAGAGGCCGGGTAAAAATACTCACTCTCCGGCTCCATCTCCGGACCCTAAGAAAGCAAGAGTTGGACTAGAGGCATTTGCCTCAAACGATGAAGATATGGCGGTGACTGATGATCAGTCCCGCCAGGAGCAATGAGTTGTTTATCGACGAACTGCCATGGGCTTGGGAACCAGGCGGCATTTCGAGAGCTTCGCAATGTGGCGAAGCAGGAAGAGCCTAACCTGCTCTTTGTGATGGAGACAAAGATCAGTAAGGAAAGAACAGAGAAGCTATGTAATATGTTGGGTTTCTCAGGCAGTTTTGCTGTGAGTAGCGATGGTCTCAGTGGGGGGATTGGCTTATTTTGGACTGCATATGTCACTGTGGATCTAAAGAGCTATAATTCCAACCATATTGATGTTTTGGTACAGCCGTGAGATGGAGGTTTAAAATGGAGGTTTACTGGTTTTTATGGTGAGCCAAGAAGGGAGAATCGACATACGAGTTGGACCTTGCTTCGACGACTTGCAAATGCATTGTCATATCCATGGCTTTGTATGGGAGATTTTAATGAGACCTTATGGGGATCAGAGCATTTCAGTGTGAATGATTGCCCAGAAGCGCAAATGAGAGCTTTTCGGGAATGTACCGAAGAGTGTGGCCTAATGGATGCTGGCTGGACTGGGCTGTCGTATACATGGGATAATAGGCAGCAAGACCATGCTAATGTTAAAGCACGACTAGATCGTGCGTTTGGGAACGAGGAGTTGTTCATTCAGTTTACAGTACCTCGTGTCCGTCATGTAAGTATGGTGGAATCCGATCACTGCCTTCTGTCTATGCGGATGCATAGTAAAGATGAACCACGGAGAACACAAATGGGTAAAAGCTTTCGTTATGAAAATGCTTGGCAGACTATTGGGGATTATGACAAAAAGATAGCTGAACTTTGGACTGAGAAGAGTCATACGGGAGAGTTGAATAGCTGGGGAGCCTCAAAGCTTGGAAATTTCAAATCAAAGTTAGCTAAACTACAGAAGGATTTGGAAGGAGTTAGAAGACAGTCGATGGGATGTGGCCCATCTCTGAGAGAGAAGGAGATTATGAGCCAATTAAGCCATGTACTCCATCAGGAAGAGGTCTGGATCAAACAAAGGGCCTGTGTTCAGTGGCTACGGGCTGGTGATCGAAACTCTTCTTTTTTTCATGCCTAGGTAGCACAACGAAAAAACAGATGAATAAAATCTGAAACCTTCAACGAGTAGATGGCTCTTTCTGTAAGAGTGTGGAGGTTCAGGGTTTTTCTGAAAACCTCTATCAGTCTCAAGGTGCGCCTAATATGGTAGGCGTGTCTACATTTTGTAGAAGAGAAAGTGACCCAACCAATGCAGGAGGAAATGGTTAAACCCTTTACAACTAAAGAGGTTAGATATGCATTGTTTCAGATACAACCATCCAAGGCACTAGGTGTAGATGGGTACACAACTGGTTTTTTCCAACGTCATTGGGAAGTGGTAAAAGGAGTACTTGTTCCAGCAGTTCTCGAGTTTCTTAATGGAGGTGAGCTACCAGTGGATCTAAATAGTACAGTTGACAAGATATCGACTTGTCAATGCCTACAGATTGTACAGGGTTTTCAGGGAAGTAGAGGGCAAGTAGATCTCGAGGGTTCAGCCGGAAAAGTACTCGACTGCTAAGAAACTAGGGTTGTGTTGACAATGAAATCGATCCTCTCTTTCGCCCTTGACTCCCCCTTATATAGGAGGCGGAGCCGAGGGTTTCGTGATGTACAAGTTACAAAGTCCGGGAGACTCTTTGAGTTTGTCCCGAAATAATTACAAGTTAATCTATACCTAATAATAAAGGGGGCTAAGGTTTCTGCCAAAAAGTTTCGTCAACGCTTTTTTTTTGACGATTTTACCCTCCCACCAAATCGCATAATACTGCACCTGCCATTACCGGTTCGTTTGTTTATTTTTCTTCTCCCCTTTCCTTCCGGCCCCTATCCCATCCCTCCCGAGCGCGGCCAGCTGCCGCGGTAATGGCAGGTGCAGTATTATGCGATTTGGTGGGAGGGTAAAATCATCCAAAAAAAAGCGTTGACGAAATTTTTTGGCAGAAACCTTAGCCCCCTTTATTATTATAGGTATAGATATCTTGCCTTGTGCACAAAATATATAACGTACTATATCCCATAATTTTGCAGTGAATTAAACCGATTTAATGCCTTCCAGGTACTAATACAGACAGCTCCTAAGAGCATCTCCACCGGCACCCCCTTCCAAATCCAAATACTAATGCAGACAGCTCTTAGTACTCCTGAGGTTTTAGCGTATGACACCACTTGTTGGTGCTCTATTTGCGCCGAATCACAAGTCAAGTTTTTTATTGCGAGGAACACCAATATTTGAGTTAATTATTTGCGTGGAGCATAATACACCCATAGTTAGCGACGTTAGTGAATAATTAGACCGTTGAACCCACTGTCAGCGAACGTGGCATCACTTACCGCCGAGCCCCTCCACCTCTGTCATTCACATCCAGCCAGCATCGCGTTTCTGCCTCGGCTACCCGTGTGACCCCTGCCGCACCTGGTCCTAGCCAGCCTCGGCTGCTTTCCGCGCGAGGAACCGTGTAGGTTTGTGCCACCCCGCTTGAGGTGCGCTCCCAACCTAGCTGCGACGCTCAGCCGGGAGACGACACATCTAGGTGCAGCTCCGCTGCGCATGCGTCGCCCAGTCAGTCTCCTCCATCTCCATCCTCTGCGCGAGGCGAGCGAGCCTCCTATGCCACCACAAGTCTGTGGCACGTGCTCACTCAAGGCATGGTATTTGGTTTTTTAGAACTCTATTTGAAATATAGTAGTGGAGGAGGCCGCCGCTATTTCTTTCAGCACGCTATTTTAAACCTTATCTGCAACCGATGCAAAGGCGTCAGAGGGAAACACCGCACCCCGTACAAGCATTTCACGTACACACAAGACACAAAAACACAAAAAACACTGGGAGTCGATTGATTGCAACACGCTATTGTAGGTGCGTGCCATGGCCACACTCGGCACTCTCCTCCATATTGGCCAGCACCGCGTCCTCGTCCGCTTGATATGTTCAGCCAGTCTGTGGTCTCCGTCCATTGCCATGACGCACTTCACCGCAGTTCAGTGTCGTCTCCTTTCTGTCCTCCTAGATGTTGGTGCGAAGCTGCCATCACCGTTGCAATCTACCACTGGAACGAGGCTCTGTTTGTCGAATTGGTTCGTTCGTTCGACCATGGTGGCTGCCACTATGTCATGGTAGTGGGCCCAGCGAGCTACTTATTTATCAAACAAGCTAATTACACACTCTATGTTCTGTGTAAATAATTAACCTAAATATTGGTGTTTCTTGCAACAAGAAGCTAAGATTGTGCTTCCATGCAAAAGAAGTACCAACATCTGGTTTTACTATATGCTAAAACCGCCTTAATCCTTGCCGAATAGCACAAGGAGACAGTTGCTTCTCAAAATCAGCAGGCAGTCTGTCCTGTGCACGACACTACTTCATAGGCCAGCAATTTTGATCGGCACGTTCCGTTCAACTAAAAACTTTGATCCACACGCAAAAGTATATTTCTTCACCATCCGGCCGGTCACTTTCATTATATGCAACATTTTTTTTAAAGTTTACAGTCATCAACACCTACCATGGGTTCAGAGAAGTATTCATATAGATTAAACATGGTTGGGTTAGGCATAGTGTCATATTTAGCCGCCTCTTCTGCTACAAAATCAAGCATTGTTGCTGGAGTGAAATATTGAATATTTTCCGCACCGAATCGCAATTCTTTCAAAACACTGAACTAGCAAGATATCGAAAGAAAACTTTTTATAGACCATGAACAACTATCAAATGACAAATTGCACAAGTCTAGCTAAATTCCACTAAGGTGAGAGTGACCCCAATGAAAATGACAGAATGCTTCTCATTTTAGTGATTTCTACTTTAAGGAAATAATTAAGAATATTGTTGAATTGTAGAATGACCTAACTCATCACAATAGACTCTACTCCCGAATATGTCTGCCCAGTGACATGTGGGGCCAAATTGTTCTCTACTTGGGGCCAAAAAAGTAGATGGTGTATGCCATGTCACCTATCAATGAGAGCAACTCATTAACAACTATCAAACGCTTGCACGTAGGCACGTACACTCATCCCTATGAATGCACGCACACCCTACTTCTATGAGCACCTCCGAAAAATGGAGTTAAAGAAATTTTACCCGACGGATATTGAGATTGACGAAGTCACCACACGTGCCTCACTTTCGATGGGAATATCCCCTCTCACTGAAAAATATTCCACCTTCCACAAGACACCAAAGTATATAAAACCCGGGGTTTTAACTCTGATGGGTTCGGGTGCCACTGCCCTTTCTAACCACCCAATCACAGGTTGGTTATCATGTATCTTCTTTCTGGCGATCAGAAATTCATAATTCCCTAACTTTTTGTGGTTTTTTCTTCAAAACTTTGTCATGAGTATGATCCTAGCCACCATAGACATGTGGTTTGAATAGTTCAGGTTGATTCAGATGATTGATCGTATTTATAGTATTATTTTGCTCTTATGTGTTTTCCTATGTCGTGACAAGTTTTTGTACTTGTTTGAATTTCCAACAATTTTTTAAAACTATGTGATACATGTAAAATGCTACATGAATTTTGTAGTTTATTGTACTAAAATCTTTATTATATTGTAACTTTATTATATTCATTGAGACTAACCTATCAGTAGTTGTAAAAGTGCACAGGTTCCTATTTTATACTTTGTTGTGTTGGAAATAGACAAATATGAAAGGAAACCAGTCATATGGCGAAATCTCGACTTTCGTGATCTACAGTACTTTTTCAAATATGGCCACGATAGCCTCCGAAGACAGCATCAAATGAAAAAGTGCCAATTGATAAAGTTGTGGAGAATTTTATTGTATTGCTTTTACATATAAAATTCGTCCCAATCGGACTCTCGATGCCCCCTTAGAGGCCATATTACTGAAGGGCACAAAGACAGTTTCGGAAACACGAAAATATGTGACGTGATTTACTCAAACTCCTTCCATATTTGGGGATTTTGGTCAAGGCAAGACTTGATGAACTCTTAAATTACTAAGGAGAGTCCTATGAAGGTTCTAGAGGTGTCCAAAGTCCTTGATCAAAGGGGTGTCCATCCTATGGTTAAAATTGCTTGAAAAACTAGGGGAGCACTTGCATACACCATATGCTATATCTAAGATAATTTATACATAGTTTCAATACCATGTACAAAGCATGCACATGTTGTGAACTAACTACATAATCTAACTTGCAAGACAAATTTGCCAATGGTTAGAATTTCTATAAGTATAGGTACCTAATAATTAAGCAGGACCACACCTAAGATATTTATTTGATTGTACAATTTAATTAAGCTATAATGAAATTTGTGGATGCCAATATATATATATATACACATAACCACATATACATACATATATAAATACACGATCTAATTTTAGCATTGGGTGACTTTATAGCTATATAAATTTAAATTGGCACAAGAAAAGTACGCATTATATACATTACAACAGTACAACAGAGAACTAATATCTCGAAACAATGTTAGGTGATTAAAAGTAATATAAGTAATCTAAAAATGTACTCAATATGACTATAGTATGATAACAATAAGTTAAGTAGAAGTATAAAAAATTCGTATAAAGAAGAAATCAGTATAAAGAAGAAGCATCTTATGGCGGAAGAAATAAATCGTGAGACAATGCAAGATGTCCCCTGAGCCCTGCATTTCTTAGTTATGTCACATCAGGAAAGGTTATTACAGCAGACTGCATACAAAATCTGCACAAACAAAGTGGCCTGAAGGTAGGTACGGTTCGGTACCTTCTTCCTGTGGAGGCATCACCATGTACTCGTCTGGAGCGACACCGCGAACCATGTGAAACCTGTTGGGCCTGACCTTAACGAACCCTTCCCTGCAGGCACAACAAACCAGCATCAGGATGAGTGAAGTGCTTTTGACTCAGGCTGCAGCTCACATAAGCTGTTGGATCGAAAACCACACTAGGCCACTGACTCTGGATCGGAGTGCACGAGGGAGGGGTCGCTTGCTTCGTCGAAGAGTTGGTCCTCGACCTTGGGAGCATCGGCTCTGAAATGGAAACGGTGGTTCACGCGTCAGGAACCGAGGTGAAGCCGTCCGGTACAACAGATCGTGGATCGGGGAGGGGTTCTTACTTCGCGTGGATGGAGGAGGAGGAGGACGGGGCGCCAACGTGTGCCGAGGGGAGGCGAGGGCGGCGGAGGACATGTTAGTTGTGATGTTTTTGAGATTTTCTTGGTTGAAGTTCATTCATATACCATAAGTAAAAATTGGAGCCAACGTTTTCCGACTTGAATGAAGCATGAAGCATCATCATCAAGATCAAGCGGAATGCGCAACGCAAAGGTATGGAATTGCTATGTTTTCCTTTTACCGATCTTAAGGTGGTTGTTGGGAGATCGGATTATAGGATAGATAGCCGCACTATCAAGAGGGGCTTTCGGTTGGGTAACTGATGGGATTCGTAGCATAGAAAACAAAAAAATTCCCACCGCAAGAACGAAACACAAGCCAAGATCTAATCTAGTAGATAGTAGCAACGAGAAGATCATGAGACTAACCCTCGAAGATTTCCAAAGCCTAACGAGATTAGATCTCGTGGTGGATGTAGTCGATCACTTGCCGCTTGCAAAAGCGCGTAGAAGATCTTGACCGCTTGCAAAAGCGCGTAGAAGATCTTGACGGTGCCACAATCGGGCAGCACCTCCGTACTCGGTCACACGTTCGGTGTTGATGACGACGTCCTTCTCCCCGTTCCAGCAGGCAGCGGAAGTAGTAGATCCTCCTCGGAATCCCGGCAGCACGACGGCGTGGTGGCGGTGGTGGTGGAGAACTCCGGCAGGGCTTCGCCTAAGCGTTTGCGGGAGAGGTGTGAGGAGGAGGGCGGCTAGGGTTTGGGGAGAGGGGGGTGGTGCGGCCAACTCATGGCTTGGAGTGGCCGGCCCCCTCCCCTTGCTCCTCATTATATAGGTGGAAGCCCCCAAGAGTTGTAGTCCAAGTCTTCGAATAAGACCCCAACACCAAAACTTGCCATAGGTGGGAAACCTACTCAAGATGGGAGTCCTACTCAAGGTGGGACTCCCACCTTTCCTTGGAGGGGGGGTGGCCGGCCACCTTAGGTGGAGTCCACCTGGGACTCCTCCCCTTAGGATTGGCCGGCCATGCTAGTGGAGTCCCTCCGGGACTCCGCCTTCCATAGTGATTTCTTCCGGACTTTTCTATAACCTTCTAGAACCTTCCATAAATGCACCGGATCATTTTTAAACTTATAAAATGACTTCCTATATATGACTCTTATTCTCCGGACCATTCTGGAACTCCTCGTGATGTCCTGGATCCCATCCGAGACTCCGAACAAAACTTCGAACTCCATTCTATATTCCATATCTACTTAAGCGACATCAAACCTTAAGTGTTGAAAGATCGAGATGTCGCCTAGAGGGGGGTGATGCGCGTAGATGTACACGTCCGTTGGGAACCCCAAGAGGAAGGTATGATGCGCACAGTGGCAAGTTTTCCCTCAGTATGAAACCAAGGTTTAATCGAACCAGGAGGGAGCCAAGAAGCACGTTGAAGGTTGATGGTCGCGAAATGTGATGCGGCGCAACACCGGGGATTCCGGCGCCAACGCGGAACCCGCACAACACAACCCAAGTACTTTGCCCCAACGAAACGAGTGAGGTTGTCAATCTCACCGGCTTGTCTGTAACAAAGGATTAAACGTATCGAGTGGAAGATGTTTGCAAAGAAAACAAGTAAACACAAGTATTGCAGGAGATTGTATGCTATGTAAAGAATAGGACCGGGGTCCACAGTTCACTAGAGGTGTCTCTCCCATAAGATAAAAGCATGTTGGGTGAACAAATTACAGTCGGGCAATTGACAAATAGAGAAAGGCATAACAATGCATATACATGATATGATAAATATAGTGAGATTTAATCGTGGCATTACGACAAAGTACATAGACCGCCATCCAACCGCATCTATGCCTAAAAAGTCCACCTTCAGAGTTATCATCCGAACCCCTCCAAGTATTAAGTTGCAAAGCAACGGACAATTGCATTAAGTATGGTGCGTAATGTAATCAACAACTACATCCTTAGACATAGCATCAATGTTTTATCCCTAGTGGCAACAAGACATCCACAACCTTAGAACTTTCTCGTCACCGTCCTGCATTCAATGGAGGCATGAACCCACTATCGAGCATAAATACTCCCTCTTGGAGTTAAGAGTAAAAACTTGGCCGAGCCTCTACTAGTAACGGAGAGCATGCAAGATCATAAACAACACATGAACAATAGATTGATAATCACCATAATCATAGTACTCTCTATCCATCGGATCCCGACAAACACAACATATAGAATTACAGATAGATGATCTTGATCATGTTAGGCAGCTCACAAGATCCAACAATGAAGCACACCAAGGAGAAGACGACCATCTAGCTACTGCTATGGACCCATGGTCCAGGGGTGAACTACTCACTCATCACTCCGGAGGCGACCATGGCGGTGTAGAGTCCTCCGGGAGATGAATCCCCTCTCCGGCAGGTGCCGGAGGCGATCTCCGAATCCCCCGAGATGGGATTCGCGGCGGCGGCGTCTCGGCAAGGTTTTCCGTATCGTGGCTCTCGGTACCGGGGGTTTCGCGACGGAAGCTTTAAGTAGGCGGAGGGTCAACGCGGGGGCCACACGAGGGGCCCGGAGGCTAGGTCGGCGCGGCCGGGCCCGGGCCGCGCCGGCCTCCCCTCCGGCCGCCTCGTGGCCCCACTTCGTTATCTCTTCGGTCTTCCGGAAGCTTCGTGCAAAAATAGGACCCCGGGCGAAAGTTTCGTCCAATTCCGAGAATATTTCTTTACTAGGATTTCGAAACCAAAAACAGCAGAAAACAAAGAATCGGCTCTTCGGCATCTTGTTAATAGGTTAGTTCCGTAAAATGCATAAATATGACATATAATGTGCATAAAACATGTAGGTATCATCAATAAAGTAGCATGGAACATAAGAAATTATCGATACGTTGGAGACGTATCAGCATCCCTAAGCTTAGTTCTGCTCGTCCCGAGCGAGTAAACCGATAACAAAGATAATTTCTGAAGTGACATGCCATCATAATCTTGATCATACTATTTGTAAACATATGTAATGAATGCAGCGATCAAAGCAAAGGTAATGACATGAGTAAACAAGTGAATCATATAGCAAAGACTTTTCATGAATAGTACTTCAAGACAAGCATCAATAAGTCTTGCATAAGAGTTAACTCATAAAGCAATAAATCAAAGTAAAGGTGTTGAAGCAACACATAGGAAGATTAAGTTTCAGCGGTTGCTTTCAACTTATAACATGTATATCTCATGGATATTGTCAACATAAAGTAATATAACAAGTGCAATATGCAAGTATGTAGGAATCAATGCACAGTTCACACAAGTGTTTGCTTCTTAAGGTGGAAGGAGATAGGTAAACTGACTCAACAATAAAAGTAAAAGAATGGTCCTTCAAAGAGGAAAGCATCGATTGCTGTATTTGTGCTAGAGCTTTTATTTTGAAAACATGAAACAATTTTGTCAACGGTAGTAATAAAGCATATGCGTTATGTAAATTATATCTTACAAGTTGCAAGCCTCATGCATAGTATACTAATAGTGCCCGCACCTCGTCCTACTTAGCTTGGACTACCGGATCTTTGCATGCCATGTTTCAACCAAGTGTCACAAAGGGGTACCTCCATGCCGCTCGTACAAAGGTCTAAGGAGAATGCTCGCATTTCGGATTTCTCGCTTTTGATTATTCTCAACTTAGACATCCATACCGGGACAACATGGACAACAGATAATGGACTCCTCTTAAATGCATAAGCATGTAGCAAAGTTATTATTCTCATATGAGATTGAGGATATATGTCCAAAACTGAAACTTCCACCATGGTTCATGGCTTTAGTTAGCGGCCCAATGTTCTTCTCTAACAATTTTGCATGCTCCAACCACTAAAATGATAGATCCTTCGTACAAGACGGACATGCATAGCAACTCACATGATATTTAACAATAGTTGATGGCGTTCCCGTAAGCATGGTTATCGCACAACAAGCAACTTAATAAAATATAAAGTGCATAAGTACATATTCAATACTACGATAGTTTTTAAGGCTATTTTGTCCCATGAGCTATATATTGCAAAGGTGAATGATGGAATTTTAAATGTAGCACTCAAGCAATTTACTTTGGAATGGCGGAGAAATACCATGTAGTAGGTAGGTATGGTGGACACAAATGGCATAGTAGTTGGCTCAAGGATTTTGGATGCATGAGAAGTATTCCCTCTCGATACAAGGTTTAGGCTAGCAAGGTTATTTGAAGCAAACTCAAGGATGAACAAGTGCAGCAAGACTCACATAAAAGACATATTGTAAACATTATAAGACTCTACACCGTCTTCCTTGTTGTTCAAAACTCAATACTAGATATTATCTAGACCTTAGAGAAACCAAATATGCAAATCAAATTTTAGCAAGCTCTATGTATTTCTTCATTAATGGGTGCAAAGCATATGATGCAAGAGCTTAAACATGAGCACAAAAATTGCCAAGTATCACATTATCCAAGACATTTTAGAATTACTACATGTAGCATTTTCCAATTCCAACCATATAACAATTTAACGAAGAAGAAACTTCGCCTTGAACATTATGAGTAAAGCCTAAGGACACATGTGTCCATATGCAACAGCGGAGCGTGTCTCTCTCCCACAAAGTGAATGCTAGGACCCATCTTATTTAAACAAAAACAAAAACGAAAACAAACCGACGCTCCAAGTAAAGAACACAAGATGTGATTGAATAAAAATATAGTTTCAGGGAGGAACCCGATGATGTTGTCGATGAAGAAGGGGATGCCTTGGGCATCCCCAAGCTTAGACGCTTGAGTCTTCTTAAAATATGCAGGGGTGAACCACGGGGGCATCCCCAAGCTTAGAGCTTTCACTCCTCTTGATCATAGTATATCATTCTCCTCTCTTGACCCTTGAAAACTTCCTTCACACCAAACTTCAAGCAAACTCATTAGAGGGTTAGTGCACAATTAATAATTCACACATTCAGAGGTGACACAATCATTATTTTCACTTCTGGACATTGCATAATGCTACTGGACATTAGTGGATCAAAGAAATAAATCCAACATAGCAAAAGAGGCAATGCGAAATAAAAGGCAGAATCTGTCAAAAACAGAACAGTCCGTAAAGACGAATTTAAAGTTGGCACCAGACTTGCTCAAATGGAAAAACTCAAAACTAATGAAAGTTGCGTACATATCTGAGGATCACGCTCGTAAATTGGCAGATTTTTTCGAATTTTCTACAGGGAACTGTGCCCAGATTCGTGACAGACAGCAATGCTGTTTCTGCGCAGCGATCCCAAATATAACATCAACTTTGACATAGAAACTTTACTTGGCACAAAAACATGATAAGGAGAGGTTGCTACAGTAGTAAACAACTTCCAAGACTCAACAAAACAAAAAATTGCTGTAGGTAAAAACATGGGTTGTCTCCCATAAGCGCTTTTCTTTAACGCCTTTCAGCTAGGCGCAGAAAGTGCAAATCAAGTATTATCGAGAGATGGAGCATTGACATCATTATCTTGGGAGCTGGGAGTTTTCTCAACAATGCATTGTATCTGGTCTATATAGGTAAGTCCTCTCTCATTGCTCCTAGGCTTACTATTCTCATCAAACAAATTTTCAGGAACAAGCCAAGCATAGTTATTTTCCAAAGCTTCATGCATCCCTAGTAGTTTACTAGGTATTGGCGCTTTAATTTCCCTACCATCATTAACATTATTAGTATACTTAATTCTATCCATATCCATCTTTTCAAGGAGACCAATAAAATTGGTATGAGAACCTAGCATATTAAATTTAGCAAAAACCTTTCTAGCCTCTCTTGCTAGACCACCAAATTCTCTAAGAAGGGTTTCTAAAACAAAATCTTTCTTTTCCCTTCTTCCATATCACCAAGTGTAAGAAACATGTGTTGGATTATAGGATTGAGATTAACAAATTTAGTTTCCAACATGCGAACTAAAGCAGCAGCAGCAATTTCATAGGTAGGTGCAAGTTCTACCAAGTGTCTATCTTCAAAATCTTCAGTAATACTAACATGATTGAAAAATTCTTCTATATTATTTCTCCCAACTATGGACCCACGTCCTACCGGTATGTCTTTTGTGGTGAAATTAAAAGGAAACATGATGCAATAAGCAAAAAGTAAACTAGGCAAATAAAGTAAAGACGAGTAACTAATTTTTTTTTTGTGTTTTTGATATAGAGAGCAAGACAGTAAATAAAGTAAAACTAGCAACTAATTTTTTTGTGTTTTGTTTAGGTGCAGCAAACAAAGTAGTAAATAAAATAAAGCAAGACAAAAACAAAGTAAAGAGATTGAGAAGTGGAGACTCCCTTGCAGTGTGTCTTGATCTCCCCGGCAACGGCGCCGGAAAAAGTGCTTGATGCGCGTAGATGTACACGTCCGTTGGGAACCCCAAGAGGAAGGTATGATGCGCACAGGTGGCAAGTTTTCCCTCGCATGAAACCAAGGTTTAATCGAACCAAGTAGGAGCCAAGAAGCACGTTGAAGGTTGATGGTCGCGAAATGTGATGCGGCGCAACACCAGGGATTCCGGCGCCAACGCGGAACCTGCACAACACAACCCAAGTACTTTGCCCCAACGAAACAGGTGAGGTTGTCAATCTCACCGGCTTGTCTGTAACAAAGGATTAAACGTATCGAGTGGAAGATGTTTGCAAAGAAAACAAGTAAACACAAGTATTGCGATGAGATTGTATGCTATGTAAAGAATAGGACCGGGGTCCACAGCTCACTAGAGGTGTCTCTCCCATAAGATAAAAGCATGTTGGGTGAACAAATTACAGTCGGGCAATTGACAAATAGAGAAAGGCATAACAATGCATATACATGATATGATAAATATAGTGAGATTTAATCGGGGCATTACGACAAAGTACATAGACCGCCATCCAACCGCATCTATGCCTAAAAAGTCCACCTTCGAGGTTATCATCCGAACCCCTCCAGTATTAAGTTGCAAAGCAACGAGACAATTGCATTAAGTATGGTGCGTAATGTAATCAACAACTACATCCTTAGACATAGCATCAATGTTTTATCCCTAGTGGCAACAAGCACATCCACAACCTTAGAACTTTCTCATCACTCGTCCCGCATTCAATGGAGGCATGAACCCACTATCGAGCATAAATACTCCCTCTTGGAGTTAAGAGTAAAAACTTGGCCGAGCCTCTACTAGTAACGGAGAGCATGCAAGATCATAAACAACACATGAACAATAGATTGATAATCACCATAATCATAGTACTCTCTATCCATCGGATCCCGACAAACACAACATATAGAATTACGGATAGATGATCTTGATCATGTTAGGCAGCTCACAAGATCCAACAATGAAGCACAACAAGGAGAAGACGACCATCTAGCTACTGCTATGGACCCATGGTCCAGGGGTGAACTACTCACTCATCACTCCGGAGGCGACCATGGCAGTGTAGAGTCCTCCGGGAGATGAATCCCCTCTCCGGCGAGGTGCCGGAGGCGATCTCCGAATCACCCGAGATGGGATTCGCGGCGGCGGCGTCTCGCAAGGTTTTCCGTATCGTGGCTCTCGGCATCGGGGTTTCGCGACCGAAGCTTTAAGTAGGCGGAGGGTCAACGCGGGGGCCACACGAGGGGCCCGGAGGCTAGGTCGGCGCGGCCGGGGCCCGGACCGCGCCGGCCTCCCCTCCGGCCGCCTCGTGGCCCCACTTCGTTATCTCTTCGGTCTTCCGGAAGCTTCGTGCAAAAATAGGACCCCGGGCGAAAGTTTCGTCCAATTCCGAGAATATTTCTTTACTAGGATTTCTGAAACCAAAAACAGCGAAAAACAACAGAATCGGCTCTTCGGCATCTTGTTAATAGGTTAGTTCCAGAAAATGCATAAATATGACATATAATGTGCATAAAACATGTAGGTATCATCAATAAAGTAGCATGGAACATAAGAAATTATCGATACGTTGGAGACGTATCAGGGGGGTGAATAGGCAATTACAAACTCTTTCGATTTGTCTTGTAAGAATGTGGAATTAAACTAACGTTTAGCTTACAAGCACAAACCCTAAATATGCTAAGCTCAACTAAGTGTAACAATGGCAACTAGAGCTAAGCAAGATAGGCACAAGATATATGTAGCACAAGTGATAGCAAGATATATGTACTTCAAGCACAATGGCTATCACAAGGAAAGAGAGCTCGGGTATAGAGATAACCGAGGCACGCAGAGACGAGGATGTATTCCCGTGTTCCCTTACTTTGCAAGAAGGTACGTCACGTTTGGAGGAGTGGAGGTCCACGAAGGATTCCCCGCGCCACGAAGGCTCACCCTATTCTCCGAACCACACCCACAAAGGATAATGGCCCTTTCCTTATGGTTAGCTTTTCCTCCGCTCCGGAGATGGCAAGCTCCACAACCACTTCACAAGCTCCACGAAGGAGAAGCCCGGGCCTCTTCACAATCTTCTTGAAGAGATAACCGGAGCACCAACCGCCAAGCCAACTAGGAGGTCTCCCTCCAAGAGTAACAAGCTCACGGTCTCTCACTCGAACTAATCATGGTGGAGAGCTCAACACTATGCAATGATGCAAAGCAAGAACACCAGAGGTGTTCAAGTCCTTCACTCTCAAATCCCACCCAAACAACAAATGCTAGGATGAGATTGGAGAGGAAGAACAATGGGGAAAGTCAACAAAAGACTCCAAGATCTAGATCCCATGAGTTCCCCTCACTTACAGAAGAAATGGTTTGCTGGAAGTGTAGATCTAGATCTCCTCTCTTAGATCCCTCAAGAATGAGCAAGAATCATGGGGGGGACAAGAGAGAGAGCAAGTTCTTCAAATGCAACAATGGAGGAGAGAGAATGGGAAGAACTGACTTGCTCTAGGTGGAAGAAGGGCTATTTATAGCCCAAGAGCAAATATAACCGTTGGGGAAATGTTGGGATGAGTCAACCGTCGAGGAGCCCGGTCAACCGGACCACAGACCGGTCCGCCCGATGCAGGGGCCGGTCGGACCGGACCGGGACCGGACGAGCCGGTCCAAACCGGGCTGCAGACCGGACCCCAACCGGAGCCAGGAAATGTCTTGCCAGCGTAGAGCCCGCTTGGCGCTGGGGAGGCCGGTCCACTGCCCGGTCAGACCGGACGAGGGGCCGGACCCGGCCGGTCCAAACCGGGCCTGTGACCGGGCCATGACCGGGACACTTCTGTGTCATACAGTACATGGTCCGGTTGGCACCAGTCCACGGGCCGGTTTGAACCGGGCCCTCCGGTGGGATGGCCGGTCGAACCGGGCGAGAAACCGGGCCAGCAGGAAAAACGTGTTTTACTAAAACTGTGATAACTTTTGTGTCCGGACCCCGATTGACATGAAACCAATTTTGTTGGAAAGATAACGACGAAATATGGAGACTCCTCATAGGATATTTTTAGATGTTTTTAGAGAGGGAGTCTCCCACCGTCAAGAAACGGTGAAGACGTCCAAACTCGAAAACGCAATAGAAGATGCATGCGGATTCCGTTTTCGATGAACTTGGGCTTGTTGTAAAGCTAGCAACAAGCTCAAGAACCTCACACAGAGAAACAATAAGAAGCAATAAGGATATGCAAAGTATGCAAAGGGTTGAGCTCCCTAAGACGATGTGATCAAGTTACCCAACCGAAAGCCCCTCTTAATAGTGCGGCTATCAATCCTATAATCCGGTCTCTCATCAACCACCTTGAGACCGGTAAAAGGAAAACCTATCAAGGCCATACCTTTACCTTGCGCATCCCACTTGATCTTGATGATAACTCTTCAAGCTCCACACAAGCCGGAATGCCTCACTTGATCAATGTTGCTTAGTGAAGACTCACAAATGCTCCCCCATACACTTTGATGGGAAAGCTCCATTGATGCACATCTTCACATGTCCATTATCACCAAATGGACGGCAAGCTTCAAGCCTGTGATCCACTCAAGATGCTCATCTTGAACTTGCCCAACTCAACCTTGTATCTTCTCATACCCACTTAAGATAGAGCATGGCTAATATTGAGTTCCACCTAAGAACTCCATCTTCATTTCTTATTCTTGATCATGTCACATATGTATCTTTAAATCGATGATCTTGATGCCAATACACAAGGTGTATCTTTATCTTCATGGCATCCATACTTGAATCCAACACATGTAGTACAAGTAGTACCTATGGAATATTCCTTCATATAAACTCAATGAAAACATTAGTCCATAGGGGTTGTCATTAATTACCAAAACCACACATAGGGGCAATATACCCTTACAAGTGTGTCACCCTACGGTTCGCGAACTATGTAGACATGGTTGAGACTTCTCTCCGACCAATAACCAATAGTGGGATCTAGAGATCCATAATGGCTCCCACATATTCAACGATGACTTAGTGATCGAATGAACCATTTACATACGATACCGATTCCCTTTGTCACGTGATATTTTACTTGTCCGAGGTTTGATCATCGGTATCTCTATACCTCGTTCAACCTCGTCTCCTGACAAGTAATCTTTACTCGTACCATGGTATGTGGTCTCTTATGAACCATTCATATGCTTGCAAGCTAATTAGACGACATTCCACCGAGAGGGCCCAGAGTATATCTATCTGTCATTGGGATGGACAAATCCCACTATTGATCCATATTCCTCAACTCATACTTTCTGAATACCTAATCCCACCTTTATAACCACCCATTTACGTAGTGGCGTTTGATGTAATCAAAGTACCCTTCGGCATAAGTGATTTATATGATCTCATGGTCGAAAGGACTAGGTAACTATGTATCAGAAGCTTATAGCAAATGAACTTAATGACGTGATCTTATGCTACACTTAATTGGGTGTGTCCATTACATCATTCACATAATGACATAACCTTGTTATTAATAACATCCAATGTTCATGATCACGAAACTATGACCATCTATTAATCAACAAGCTAGTTATACAAGAGGCTTACTAGGGACTCCTTGTTGTTTAGATAACACACATGTATCAATGTTTCAGTTAATACAATTATAGCATGGTATATAAACATTTATCATAAACACAAAGATATATAATAACCACTTTATTATTGCCTCTTGGGCATATCTCCGACAGTAACTTGATCACATCGTCTTAGGGAGCTGAACCCTTTGCAGGCTTTACATTCCATAAATCTTTTTGTTTCTTGGTGTTTCTCTGTGTGAGGTCCTTGAGCTTGTTGCTAGCTTTACAACAAGTGCAAGTTCATCGAAAACGGAATCCATATGGATCCTCTATTGCCTTTTCGAGTTTGGAAGTTTTATCGATGTCTCTTTTATAGATAGGTCAAAACATTCATCTTGTAGTTTTTACTCCGTGGGTGGACAATGATGTTTATATGCATAAAGTTGTAGGTCTTGTTGTGCTGATTCCAAGAAGCTTAAGATCATCGAAATCAGAGTTCGGACGCAAAAGTTATCACTGTCTTTGTAAACATGTTTTCTTGCTAGCCTGGTGCCACGCCCGGCGTGACCGGCTGCCCCACCGGCCCACCTGGTGATGACCCACAAGTATAGGGGATCGCAACAGTCTTCGAGGGAAGTAAAACCCAATTTATTGATTCGACACAAGGGGAGCCAAAGAATATTTGTAAGCCTTAACAGCGGAGTTGTCAATTCAACTGCACTCGGAAACAGACTTGCTCGCAAGAGTTTATCGATAGCAACAGTTTTATAGTAGTAGGAGTAGTGAAATATAAGCAGCAGTGTAACAAAGACAGCAGTAGTGATTATAGTAAACAACAGGATTAAAATACTGTAGGCACAGGGATGGATGAACGGGCGTTGCATGGATAAGAGAACTCATGTAACAATCAAGGCAGGGCATTTGCAGATAATAATAAAACGGTATCCAAGTACTAAAAAATCCATAGGCATGTGTTCCGTATATAGTCGTACGTGCTCGCAATGAGAAACTTGCACAACATCTTTTGTCCTACCAGCCGGTGGCAGTCGGGCCTCTAGGGAAACTACTGGCAATTAAGGTACTCCTTTTAATAGAGTACCGGAGCAAAGCATTAACACTCTGTGAACACACGTGATCCTCACATCACCGCCTTCCCCTCCGGTTGTCCCAATTTCTGTCACTTTGGGGCCTCGGGTTCCGGACAAGCAATATGTGTATACAACTTGCGGGTAAGATCATAAAACAATAAATATCTTCATGAATCAATAACATGTTCAGATCTGAAATCATGGCACTCGGGCCCTAGTGACAAGCATTAAGCATAACAAGTTGCAACAATATCATAAAAGTACCAACTACGGATACTAGGCATTATGCCCTAACAATCTTATGACTATTACATGATCAATCTCATCCAATCCCTACCATCCCCTTCAGCCTACAGCGGGGGAATTACTCACACATGGATGGGGGAGTCATGGATGGTCGATGGAGAGGCGTCAGTGGTGATGATGGCGATGATTTCCTCCAATTCCCCGTCCCGGCAGGGTGCCAGAACGGAGTTTCTGGTCCCGAGGCGGAGTTTCACGATGGCGGCGGAGTTCTGGACGTCTTCTGGAAATATGGTCGAACCCCCTAGCGTTTTTAGGTCGAAAGCGTTAAGTAGTCCAGAGGAGAGCGTCGGGGGGCGGCCGAGGCGCCCTCACCATAAGGCGGCGCGCCCCCCCTCCAGGCCGCGCCGGCCTATGGTGTGGGTAGGGGTGGGCATAAAAAACCGAAACCGAGCACCGAACCCGAAATAACCGGAACCGAAACCGAATACACCGAAACCGAATTAACCGAGACTAATTTCGGTGCGTAAATGCGATAAACCGAATTTATCAATTTAAATTCGGTTTTGAACTCTAATTGACCGAAAGAACCGAAATAACCGAGATACCAAAGTATTGCTACCAGTTCTCTTTATCTCTTTCTCAACGACTAAGCACTCTAGCAGCCCCATGCACGTGCGATGTATATACACACGTCTTGCATTCCTTTTCTTTGCTACACATGCATTCATCTTGATTTTTGATAGGCGCTATGTTTTTTTTGCTAAGCGTTATGCACTTGACTGTGGTTATTTCTACAAGCAGTGGTGTGTGCGTGCTCATCATTACCGGTCATGGCAACACGCACGCACGATTGGTTAGCTGCACGTATTGTAGGCTCCCGCCATTTTATTTTGTCTTAGTCTATGTCATATCGGTTAAAAACCGAACACCGAACCGATTTTTTGGTTAACCGAAATACCAGTTAACAAGAAAACCGATATAATTTCAGTTATCATTTCTTATTACCCGAATTTTAGAAAAAACCGAAAAACCGAACCGAAATTTCGGTTAAAACCGAATGCCCAGGCCTAGGTGTGGGGGCCGTGGGCCCCCCTGGCTTGCCCTTTTGGCCTCGTGAGTTCTCTGTGAAAATAGGCCTATTGCGATTATTTCCGAGGATTTTCCTGAAAGTTGAGTTTCTGCACAAAAACAAGACACCAGTGCAATTCAGCTGAAAACAACGTTAGTCCATGTTAGTTGTATCCAAAATACACAAATTAGAGGCAAAACAATAGCAAAAGTGTTCGGGAAAGTAGATACGTTTTGGACGTATCAACTCCCCCAAGCTTAGCTTATTGCTTGTCCTCAAGCAATTCAGTTAACAACTGAGTGCGATAAAAGAACTTTCACGAACACATTTGCTCATATGATGTAAATATTCTCATGATATGGACGAGTACTTAGGCAATTCATAATAAGATACATGCAAATAAAGTCATCTAATAGATGTGTCAATCATGAAAGAGATACCAATAAACTAATAACAAGCATCATGAGACACTTCCATAAGCAGGATTGTAATGTTCATAAAAAGATATGATAGAGTGGTATCTCGCTTGCCTGTATTTGTACAGCAAAACATAAATGCTCAGGCACCTCTGAATTTCATGGAAAGACTAGAAGTGAAGATTAAGATAAAAGCATCAAAGTTATACCACAGCTGATCATATTTTGGGACAAGCATATTATACTAAGAATGACAGTTATGCTCTCAAGAAGGTGCTCAAAGAAAGGATGGTGACTCAACATAAAAGTAAAAGATTGACCCTTCGCAGAGGGAAGCAGGGATTAAGGGCCCTTTTGTTGTGGCTTTTTTTGGCTTTTTAGCTTTAGCAAAAGCCAAAAAAAAAGCACCTAAATGGATTTTGGAAGCCAAAAGAATAGGATCTTTGTTTTTGGCTTCCAAAATCTAAAAGCCAAAAAAGCAACTATGTAGGTGCTTTTTTTGGCTTTTGCCAAAGCCAAAAGCCAAAAAAAGCCACAACAAAAGGGCCCTAACACGTGCTAGAGTTTTTCATTTTTTCAAAGACAGAAGTAAAATTGTTTTGAGAGGTGTTTGTTGTTGTCAACGAATGATAGTGGGCACTCTAACTACTTCGTCAACCAGACTTTCAAGAGCGGCTCCCATGAAGGACGTTATCTCTACCAGCAAGGTAGATCATCCCTCTTCCCTTTTGTTTACACATGTATTTTAGTTTCATTATGGATGACACTCCCCCAACCTTTGCTTACACAAGCCATGGCTAACCGAATCCTCGGGTGCCTTCCAACATTCACATACCATGGAGGAGTGTCTATTTGCAAATTAAGTTGCTTACTGATAAATCAGGGCAAAACACGTGAAGAGAATTATTGATGAAAGTTAATTAATTGGGGCTGGGAACCCCGTTGCCAGCTCTTTTTGCAAAATTATTGGATAAGCGGATATGCCACTAGTCCATTGGTGAAACTCTGTCAAGAGTAAATGACGAGGTTGAAAGATAAAACACCACATACTTCCTCATGAGCTATGAAACATCGACACAAATTGAGAAGTATTTTGAAGGTTTAAAGGTAGCACATGAGAATTTACTCGGAATGGTTTGAAATGCCATGCATAGGTATTTATGGTGGACACTTTGGAATAACTTGGTTTTCAGGGGTTCGGAAGCACGAGCAGCATTCCCGCTCAGTACAAGTGAAGGCTAGCAATAGACTGGGAAGCGACAATCAAGAGAACAATAACTGTCATAATCATGCTTGCGACAAAATAAAATTAACGGAGGCATAAAAGTGATACAAGAACTCTGAAGCAAAGTAAATCATCGAGGCTTAATTGATTTTTTTCAGTCATATGCATGCGTGAGCATGTGCCAAGTCGATTCAAGTGAATTATTCAGAGGAGGATACCACAATGTCATACCTATCTATGAATAAAACAATGCAAGCAGATATTCATGACATGCTACTCATTATTAATAAATTGGAACTAAACATGAGAGATCATGAACTACTAGACTTTCATTAAATGACATATACCTCACATGAACCAACTAAGCATGCTCACATGGATGAGTATATGTACAAAAATGAAAACAAATAGAGTTCATACCAGCCTGTCACCACAGTCGAGTTGCCGTAGACCGTCATTATTGCCTTTCACTTGTATAGCTTGAATAATAATATGGAATGAAAACCAAGCTCCAACCACCGGAGACCGCTGAACTCCATAATGAACTTTAAAAAACCAAAGAAGAACAACAAATATTTTTGGTGTTTTCGGGTTAGAAATAAGAACAAAAGGAAACAGGCAAACAAAGCAAAATCTTTTTGGATTTTCTCATAGCAAACTAACGATAGCAAATAAGGTAAAATAGGAACAAAGAACCAAATTAAACAAATGGTAAAGAGAAACAAAATAAATATTTTTGGTCTTTTTGTGTTTTAGGAAAGAAACAAAGCAAAAACAAGAGAATGAAAACTAAAAGAAACACAGAAAAGCAAAGCGGCAGAAATCTGCCAAAACTTGACAGCAGTACAGTAATCATTTTTTACGAAAATCTTCTGCTGCTCAACTCGAAAAGTGCTCAACTAATGAAAGCTAGATAACAACCTGGGGAACATGCACAAAAATTGGCAGCTCAAAATAACGTTCTGGCTACGCACAGGAATTTTTTTAGTATCAGCCCAGAATCTGTTTTTAGACAGCACTTCCCCAAATATCATCTTCCTCATATTAGAGGCACCCATCGGCACAAAAATGAAATAGAAAAGTAAAAGTAAAGATTACTACAGTAGTAACAACCTTCAAAGACTAAAATAAAAGACCTACTGAAATAAAAATAAACGAAAGAGAAGCAACCGAAAGAAGTGAAACAAGTATATACACATGACCGGCAATTGTAATACGCGATGAATGAGTGATGCCGGTATACCTCCCCCCAAGCTTAGGCTTTTGGCCTAAGTGGAGATCAACCCCAGCGAGGGTCAGGGTTCCACGCCGGTGGATCGTACATGGTGTGGTCATAATAAGGTCCCTGTGCAGAAGAAAAGGGTGAAGGCTCCACATGACCAAAATGTTGATGTGAAGAGCTCGCTGCATCAGATGACAAGTCGAGGTGTTCCTCGATCGGCCTCCTCCATGCCGTCCCCTGCATGATGGCCATCCCCCTCTATGTATGCATTTAGTTCATTTTCCGTGACCGACCAATTTTTCCTGGAATCAAGGTTAAACAAAGCAGGTGCAGGAAATCCTACTAGCCTTTCAGTTTTCTTAGTTGTTCTCCAATTTTTCTTGTAGAATGTTATCTTATAAGACAGGTTACTCAAATTAGGCCAATCAGAAACAAAATCATGTTTATCATGGAAACAATATCAAGTTTCTATATGGAGAGCTGAACATCAAGAGGGTGAGGTTCTACACTATGCATAGCTAGCAAACGAGAGGCGATGAGACCTCCACAAATTCCTCCTTTATCACGGTTAGTAGCAAGTCTAAAGGCTATCAAAGCACCCAAATTATAAGTCCTATCACATTGCAATGCAGTAGCTAGGAAAGCCAAATCCTGGATAGATAACTTATTTGCATTCTTCCTAGCAAGAACGCACTTGGTGATGAAGTAAGCAAAGTAGCGAATAGCTGGGAGTTGAATACTACGAATTTTACCACTCTCATCTGATAAACTTCTCCCTTGACAGATCATCTCGTAAAGTTTCAAGAGTTCCGATGGCAGCCCCCTAATCTTCTCACGCGATCCCCACTGTGGCACTTTAATAGCTGCACAAAAATCATCAAAGGGCAAGTTGACAGTTTTATTGTAGATTTTATATTGAACCATGGGGTTAGGTTGGGACCAATGGAATTCAGAATCCTGCACCACTGACATGGTTAGTTTTGCATATTGGTAAGGTTCACCAACAACAAAACTTTCCAACCCTGCATTGGAATTCAGATTTTGAACATCTTGCAAGATTCTTGCACTCCTCATAAAATCAGTGCATGGGTAATAGGAGGGGTATACTCCCTCTTCGCGGTGAACTCTCATAACTTCTTGCACCTCCAATTCTTGTTGGTTCAGTTGGTGCATATTCCACTCCATTTTCTGAAATTTTTCAACAATCATTATAAAATTTGATTTCAAGACATATAATTGAGGGAAACTACAATAGGAGCTTGCTAGAGTACTAAACATGCATCAAAACTCATTTCTAAAACTTGAATCAAGCATGCAAGCTCACTTAACATGTCACCTACAACAGCAAATTTCTCAAGATATACTCAACCATTCAAAATTATAATTGGATAATCGAAGGAGTCACATACCGGAGAGCAAATGTGCCAAATTTCAGACAAAAATCTAGGCTGAGCAAAGAGATCGAAGAATCCTGAGCTCTTGAGCAAAAACGCGAATGAGAGAAAGTTGGTACGAGTTTTTTCGGGAGAGAGAGTGCAATGAGTGGAAGGGATGACTTAGTGGGGCAAAGAGGGGCCCACACCACAGGGTGGCGCGCCCCCCTCCTTGGCCGCGCCGACACATGGGGGCCAGCCCTGGGGTGCCCCACTGGTCAGCCCCAGTGTCAACACCCGGATTTTTAAGTCCAGATGCCTATTATGCCATTCATCGCAATCCCAGGAATATTGTTTTTGCGAGACATAATAGATTGATATCACAACCCATCATTCATTACAACTCATAATTGTCTTACATAGAGGGATCACATGATCCAGTCTTAATACATCATAGTGGATCTAGAGATCCTATTACAAAACACATAGCGGAAGCGAAGTAACGGTTGCGGTCCATCTATTCCACGAGGCAAGCTGTCGACGTCGGGAGTGATCCTAGTTGTCGTAGACGTCCTGCTTGTCCATCTTCCTCGTACTTCATTGTTCCTCTTCATAGTCTGGCCATTTGAATAGCCAGGGACAAAGCCATGAGTACTTTAAAGTACTCGCAAACTAATACTAATGTAAGCACTATCAACTATAATAAGGGGGTGCTAGGCTCTAAGTTTATTTGCATAAAGCCAATTTTAGTTCACAAACATTTAGTAAAAGCCTCTTCATTTGCTAACTAACTCAAGTGGGAACATTAGTGTCATTCCCACAACTCTGTTGTGATTCAACTCAAATTCACCATTCACCTTTCAAGTTCAAGTCACAAGTCATATGTCACATTTTTGAAAATGGTCTGATGACGGAACAGTATGGCCTCTTCAACCGTCCATAACCATGGACGCGGCTATTCGAATAGTTCTACACTCTGCAGAGGTCGTACACTTGTGCCACAACATTTGCAATAATCCGTCAGGGTTAACTGGCCCTGATTTATCACACTCCGTGTGCGGACTACCAACCATAACCTTTCACTTACATATCCTAGTATAGGCACCTCTCCACATGAGCTTGGCCTCCCAGTGAAGACAGACAGACAGCCTGGGAACTGCATAGGGCTTGGGCCGGACATTCACCTCATATCACGTCATTTCACATCATTCCATATTTCTTTGGAGGCAGCCCTTGGCATAACCCCGATGACGCTTGTTTAGAGGGAACCCATACTAAGATACATAAACTTCTAGTTAAGCCCTACCCATATCAGGTATTGTGGGGGTACTTGTAAAATTGGAATGGTATCGCATCCGAACCCAACCATCAGTTTTTGTAAAATTCACCATGTCATTCACAAGTCATATTCACCTTCAAAATCTTTCAATAGAATGACTCATCATTCCAAGGTTTTCAAAGTCATGTCGTTTCACAAGTTCCCATCTAGAGTAGTCAATTTTATTTGTTAGCACTAGCAACTAATCATGAGGGGTGCTATCTAGCTTTCATTGCTCTAGGCTAAATTTGATGATCTTGTTCTACTCTAGACCAAGTGAATCATGAATCAAAAAGTAACTTTGATAAACCAAAAGCAATAAAGCTTGTAGAGTAAAACTTGGGATGGGATCATTAAGCATAAAGTAAAAAGTGGTGGTGCCTTGCTCTGGTAGAGCTTTGCACTTAGGTAACTTGCAAGAATATTAGCTTGCCTTGAGTGGTGTACTGATCAAAGTGGTCTTCCTCTTCCTGGAAGTAGACCTCCTCCTCCTCGGTGTACTCCTCGGTACTAGCGTCTAAATACGAGTATAATACACACAATTACCACACAAAGCCTAAGTACTAGACTAAGCACACACATAAATCACTTCTACTAAGCTATCAATCAACATGCTTTTTAGGTGAGTTGATTTAATTTTATTCTTAAGAAAAATAATTTCCTCTCATTATAAATATTAATTAGAATTTCTATTTATTTCTTGAGAGAAAACTAATTTCCTCTCATTGAATATTATTAAGATTTAATCTCCCTCATGAATAAGATGTGACCTAGGTTGACTTAAGTCAACCTCTTCACACTTATCACTTAAGAAAATGATTTAAATGAGGTGAGCACCTCATACTATTTTAATAACACATTGCAATGGTTTAATATCATCAATTAATTTAATATGAGTTTTAATTGACCATGGTCTCTACCTCATATTAACTTAGTCGAGACAAGACTTAAATGAGGCCAAAGCATCTCATATGATTTAATGAGTAATTTTGAATAATTTAAATACTACTAGGAAAATGATTTAAATGAGGTGAAGCACCTCATGCAATTTACTCCTAATATGGTAAGGGTTTAATATTTTTAAACAATTCACATGAGACCTAAATGACCAGAGTCTCTACCTTATTTTGAATTGTTCATGACAAGATTTAAATGAGAGAAATATTCCCATAGGATTTATTAATAGTTTTGGACAATATCTTTGACTAGAAATAGCCATAAAGTCCTTTAATTAAACTAGGCCATGATCATTCAAGGTAAGCATGGCATATTTTTGCAGAAACAATTAGTGTAAGTGAAATGTGAATTATAGGAGTTGGAATCAACTCAAAAGCATTTTTGGTTGATTTTTAAGAATTAATCTAAGGCAGAAAAGTCCCTGCCTTGTTTATTTTGTCAGATTTACTCTATAAATAATCTAGGGTTGGGACCAGTGAGGTTGTTTAGATATTTTCCTCAGCTTTACAAATATATAAAATTTATTAAATTTGGCCAAGTAGATTGGATTCTATTCAATTTGGAAAATGTATGCAGTAAGCAATTTGATAAATTCGAAATATTGAAATTCAAACGCATGGGCTTGCGCGGGAAAGCTAAATGGGCCCAATCTGTTTAAATGGTGCAAAGGCCAGCCCACCACGCGTCCAGCACGCGTGGGCTGCCTGGCAGGTGGGGCCCAGCGGTCAGTGGCTTTTAATACCGAATCGATATGGATGAAGGTGAGCCGTAGGATCTGGAGGGAATCGTGCGGCTTACGGGCGTCGTCTACGTCGACGAGAGGAGCTCACTGGCGCGGCGGAGGTAGGGGGTCGACGGCGATCCTGGGCTCCGGCGAGGCTGGGCGTCGACGCGGGACGACGTTGCGGACGATGAGGAAGCGACTGGTACAGACGGCGGCTCCAATGGTGGTCGAATTCGACGGCGAGCGTCTGCGGCTGCCACGGGCGGTGATGGTGAAATTGGGCGGAGCTACTGGACAATGTCGAGCAGCGAGGTGGTGAGGAGAGTCAGAGATGAGAGGGGAAGGCACTTGTGTGGTGAATGGAGCGAGGGGAGCCCTCCTTTTATAGCATTGGAGCGAGGCCGAGGCGCAGCGGTGAGGTCGTTCATGGCGACGCGTCTACAGGGGTGCAGAGGGTTGGGCGATGACGCACGCGTGTCGGCGACGTCAACGCGGTCACGACGAGCTTGACTACGGGGAAAACGATGCAGTGACGAGGGCAGGCGCGTGACGGTAGCTCACGGTACTGCGGCGGACGTCGGCGATGGTGGCGTCGTCTACAGCTCCAGCGCGGACAAGTGGGCGTGTCTGGGAGGTAACAGGGTCAACGGCGAGGCGATTGGCGCACGGAGAGAGCGAGGGGAGGACGAGGGTGACGTGCGGCGATGGCGCTCTGTCGCGTCGATGGCGTGTCGTGGCGCGCTCTGGCGCGTCGTGGACATCACTGGGCGCGCGCGTTCCGGCCAGTGGCTTGCTCTCCTTCGTCGATGGCATGTACCAGCAGGTGTGTGGGAGTGAGGGGAAGGTGGCTGACATGGTCGTGCACGGTGGAAAAGCAAGGAGAGAGGAGTGGCATGATGGTGTGCATGACATGCTCGGCATGGCCTGGTGGTGCTATAATTCGTCCAAAATATGATGGCTCTGGTACTGCAATGATGCTAGAGGTGTAAGAGAGTACCAATGCTGAGCAAGGATGGATGGTTAGGGCAAGAATCTGCTGGGTTTTTGAGTGTAGGGAGTTGGTAGAACTATGCACACAAGGTGTTTGTGTTAATGGCCGAAAGAGAATAACTTTTGAATTTTTCAAAAATATTTGGTGGAGTTGATTTAAATAATGTTTAGAGCACAATGGTGGTGGTGGTGTTTAGAATGAAGTTAATTTGTGAAATTTCAAAATGGGGATGATCTTCTCTTTGTTTCAATGTTGCCACTTGTCACTTTCATACTGGTCAATCTAGTCAACTTTGGCCCTGGTGGTCAACATGAAAGTTACTCACCTTGACATGGTCTTGGATGACATGGCTTTGGTTTACCAATTTTAGTTTAAGAAAAGAGAAAACCAGAGGGGTAAAGTGGGGAACATTTTATAATGTGGCCAAATGACCATTAGTGCATGTGAGCTCATATTTCATTCAAATTTGATTTGATTTGAGTTTGTTTGATTCCAAAGGTGTTTATATGGGTTTAGTAACCAAACACAACCAATGGTGCAAGCCATAATGGGCTAGGTTCAAGATTTGTAAAAATGGCCATACCCACATATGTGTATTGGAAAATCTTCTTATTTTCTATTTGATTAGGTTTTTCTTGATCTCCTTGATGTGGTTAAGGTTTACAAGGATATAAGAAGGCAATCCAAACAAGGTAAGCAAGTTTGGTGGTCTTTTGCTCAAATGTGTATTTTTGGCCATATGCACATATGTGCATTTCATCTTTTTATTTCATTTTCTTTATCTATGATCAAAGGTCATGGTTTATGGTTGACTTGGTGTTAGATGGGGTTTAGTAAGGTTTTCAAACCATTTGGGCAAGGTAGAGGTGCTTAGGTCAAGTTTTGGAAAAATGGCTATGTGTCACATATGCCTCTATGCATAGGTGGCATTTGATTTTTAATTTGACTTTGCTTGTCCCAATTGGTGTTGTTGAGTGTTGATATGTTATATGGAGGTGATCTAACCATTCACAACAAGTTCTAGGGTCAATCTTCTCAAATTCATAAATTTGCTAATTTACACCCATATGCCTCTATGGCCTTTTTAATTTCTTTTTATTTTCTTTGGCTACAACTTGACTTAGGTTTGATAAGTACTAGATAGGGTGTATAATGGTTTTCCAAACCACTAAACAAAGTAGAGGAGCTTGGGGTAAAGATTTATAAAAATAGCCATAGGCACATATGCCTCTTTTTCTTATTTAGTTTCCTTTATTTTATTTTAACCAGGATGGTGAAAAGAGGGGTGAGGTTTAGGATTTAGTGGAGTATCACCATGGTTCACCTCTATTTTGAAGAGTAAAAATGTCATTAGTCAATATTTGCATGTTAGGGTTATAGGCCCACATATTTTATTTTATTTTAGTTCCTTCTGATTTGATACTATTTTGTTGTGAGAAGATTAGGGTTTAGGGTTTTGGAATTAGGTTCAATGCAATCAGTAAACAATTATGGCAATATCACTACATATAAGCAGGCTCACTAGGTACCAAACTTAATTTAATAAAAGTTTTTGTTGGTTCTCATTTTTGAAAAAAAAGAAATTCATTGTTTCTTTGTTATAAATTTTTGGGATGTTACACCCAGGCACTCCCAGGTTGCATTTCGAAAAATAAGACCAACGGTATAATTTTTGTAAATTTTTGAGAACTTCTAAAAACGCACATTTCTGGGTGTTAAAATTAGTAATTCAGGACAGGAAAAGATTTTCAAACTTCTAAACAAATTAAGTATCTTGCAACCCAAATAGTACTACAGCAAGTAAAACAAGTGGAGAAGGAAAGAAATTTTGTTTAGCTCTCCCATGCATTTAAAATATACTTGTTAACAAGGTTGATCAAGTCTTGCTACCAAATAAATTTTACATGACATAAGAAGAAATAAACCTCAAATCAATCATGTTACCTTATATTGAATTGATATGGATCCAATCACAAGAGTTTGATATTCTTCTTTAGGCTCATATATTGGACAATCAATAGTTCCCACCTTGATAGTTCTCAAATTAAAAATTGTATTAACTCCATATACTTTATCAATCCTCTTGGGAAAATAGACAGTATGTTCCTTTTCATCAACATTGAAAGTAACTTGATGTCTACGTGTGCTTCTATTCTTGTAGACAGTGTTGGGCCTCCAAGAACAGAGGTTTGTAGAACAGCAGGTTTCTTCCCCTGTAAGCCACCCTCTCCCCTATATAAGGAGAGGGGGCACACCCCTTCGCGGGGACGACGACGAACCTTGTATCCAAAAACCTGTAAGCTAGTTGTATCATGGAATAGAGAGATCTAGAGCAGAGTTCTTCCTTGTGTTCTTCTTCTTCTACCTCTGGCCAAGGCCAAGTTCTTGAGGAAAGCATCCGGAAGTTCATCCAATCTAATCGAAAACCCTCCCCCGAATCCTCTAGCGCCCATTCGACCCCAACTTAAGCCATCCTATGGCATCTGTCTGTTCACCACGACGACAAGCAACTAGTCACGAGGGGTGCTAATCTAGCTTGTATTTCTCTAGGCTACTTTTGATGTTCTTGTAACACTCTAGACTTAGACCAAAATTAACTCTCAAGTAAGCTTTGATAAATAAAGTAAAAGCTTGCAAGTAAAAAAAATTAGGATTGGATCCTTAAACAAAAATAGAAGTGTAATGGTGCCTTGCTCTAGTAGAGCTTTGCACTTGTGAGCTTGCAAAAGTATAGCTTGCCTTGAGTGGTGTATTGATCAAAGTGTTCTTCTTCCTCCTCGTAGACCTCCTCCTCCTGGTATTCCTCGGTACTAGCGTCTATAAACGGATACGAGGTATACAATCACCAAAAAATTCTTAATGGCTAGACTAAACACACAAATGGTTCACACAAGCTATGCTAACATCACAATCTTATTCACATGGTGGGTTGCTTGGTTTTCTTTTAAGAAAATAATTTCCTCTCATTGAAATATTTATTAGGATTCTATTTATTTTATTTGAGAAGTAATTTCCTCTCATTGAAATAGTAAGATTTAATCTCCTCAAATAATAAAGTATGAGCATAGGTTGACCAAGGTCAACACTTCATATTTACCATTTGGTAAAAATGATTTAAATGAGATACTTCATCTCATGCAATTTAAATACTACTATGGAACAATTTAATATCATTAAGTAACTAAATATGAGGTGCTATAGACTTAGGTCATTACCTCATATTGGATTACTTAAGACCATGATTTAAATGAGAGAGTACTCTCATACTATTTAAATAAATTAATTGAAATAATTTAAATGGACTAGAAATGGCCACATAGCCATTATTTTGCTCTAGCCCATGATCATGGTAAACAACTATGCTATATTTTTACATAATCATGTAGAGTATTTGAAAAGTGATTTATGAGAGTTGGAATCAACTAAAAATCATTTATGGTTAATTTTTAATAAATGTTTGAAGTTTTAAAAGGCTCTGCCTTGTTATTTTTACTACATTATTTCTACAACAAACTAGGGTTGCGACTGGTGGGGTTGGATAGATAATTTCACAGGCTTTCCAACAATATCAAATTCATGAAATTTGGCTCAGTAGATTTGACTCTATTCAAATTTGAAAATGGTACCAGTATTGAATTTAGCCAATTTGATTTAATTCGAATTCAAACGAGTGGGCCTGCGCGGGAAAGCAACTTGGGCCAGGGGAAAAAGATAAACGGGCCAGCCCACTTCGCGTCTCGCGCGAGCAGGCCGTCTGACGGCGGGCTCCACCGGTCAGTGGGACTTAAAACGCGAAACGGTAAGTATGAATGTGGGGCGTAGGATTAGAAGGGATCCGAGGGCTGAGGATCATCATCGTCTACGACGAGATCCCGCAGCTCTGGCGGCAAGGCTAGGGGGTCGGAGGGCCTACCAAGCTCCGGCGAGCGTCGGCGATGTGCTGCGGCGATGTTGTGGTCGACGGCGAAGCTCCAGGTACCAGCGGCGTCGCTCGAGGTGGCTCCAATCGACGGCGATGTGCTGCAGGTACTGGCGGTGCTCCGGCGTCAAATTGGCGCTGCTCCGATGATAATGTGGCGAGGGATTTGGTCGAGGAGAAGCAGAGATGGGAGGAGAGTGAGATGGTGTGAATATTGGAGGTGCGGGAGTGCTCTATTTATAGCGGCGGAGGGGTGCTGCGGGTGCCCGTGGAGGTCGATCATGGAGCGGCGTCTCTGGTGCGCGAAGAGGCAAGGCGAGGACAGCATGGGGTAGCTGGCATCATGGCGTGGCTCGCGTGCTTGCTGGCGCGGCGAAAGCAAGATGGGACGATGCAGGAGAGGGCGGCGTCTGCTACGGGTCCGGCGACCACTTTATGCGAGGGCGGCGGCGACAGAGCGCGCGCAGGCGCTTGAGCATGTCTACTGCGTAGCCGTTGGCGTGGAGATGATGTGCGCACAGATGGAGGGGTAGGGAAGGACGGAGGCGACGGCGCGTGCTGTCGCTCTGGCGCGTCCAGTGCGCGGTGAGCGCGCGTGCTGGCATGCCTGGGATGCTCTGGGTGCGTACGGGGCTTGCCAATGCCGGCCTCTCGCGTGCCAGGGGTTGGCATGGGCTGGTTCAGGGTTGCCTGGAGATGCTCTTAGACAAGGAAAAAGGAGGAGAAAGGGTCAGAGATGGGAGGTGGCATGGAGGTGTGCAAGGGTGCACGGCATGGCCATGTCCTGCTGTCCTCCTTGCTCTAATCACCAAAGTAATGGCGTGGTTTGATGCAGGGGACATAGGAGGACAAGACTGATCAGGGTTGGTCTCAGGTTTAGGCCAAAGACCAGTGTGTAAAAGAGTGTGTGTGTGTGTAAAGCAGATTCCCGCCTGCCATGTGTTCGACCAAATGGCCGCATGAACACTTTATTTGAATTTTGCAAATCTTTTTTGTGGAGTTGATTTGAATAATGTTTGAAGCATAATGCTGGTGGTGGGGTGCAAAGTTGAGCTGGTTTGTGAAAATCCAAAATGTGTATGATCTACTTTTTGTTTCAATGTTGCCACTTGTCATTCTTATATTAAGCAAATGAGGCAGAGTCAACTATGGTGGTCAACACAAAAAGTTCTCACCTTGATGTGCTCTTGGATGAGGTGGAAAGAATTGGGAGGGTTTAGTTTAAGATTTGCTTAATAGAAAGGCTCAAAGTGGGTAACATTTTATTATGGTCAGATTTGACCATTATCACATGTCTCTTGTTTTTGAATTTTCCTTTGTTTTGATTTGTGTTTCTTTGAGTCAAAAGTGTTTGTTATTGGTCTATTGATGTTTCACAAGCATTGGCACAAGCCATTATGGCCTTGGTTGAGGATTTGCAAAGTTAGCCATACTCACATAGGTGGTTGATGCGCGTAGATGTACACGTCCGTTGGGAACCCCAAGAGGAAGGTATGATGCGCACAGTGGCAAGTTTTCCTTCAGAAAGAAACCAAGGTTTAATCGAACCAGGAGGAGCCAAGAAGCACGTTGAAGGTTGATGGTGGCGAAATGTGATGTGGCGCAACACCAGGGATTCCGGCGCCAACGTGGAACCTGCACAACACAACCAAAGTACTTTGCCCCAACGAAACGGTGAGGTTGTCAATCTCACCGGCTTGCTGTAACAAAGGATTAACCGTATTGTGTGGAAGATGATTGTTTGCGAAGAAAACAGTAAAACAAGTATTGCAGTAGATTGTATGCGATGTAAAGAATAGGACCGGGGTCCACAGTTCACTAGAGGTGTGTCTCCCATAAGATAAAAGCATGTTGGGTGAACAAATTACAGTCGGGCAATTGACAAATAGAAAAGGGCATAACAATACATATACATGATATGATAAATATAGTGAGATTTAATCAGGGCATTACGACAAAGTACATAGACCGCCATCCAGCATGCATCTATGCCTAAAAAGTCCACCTTCAGGTTATCATCCGAACCCCTTTCAGTATTAAGTTGCAAGCAACGGACAATTGCATTAAGTATGGTGCGTAATGTAATCAACAACTACATCCTTAGACATAGCATCAATGTTTTATCCCTAGTGGCAACAGCACATCCACAACCTTAGAACCTACTGTCACGATCCCAGATATCAATGGAGGCATGAACCCACTATCGAGCATAAATACTCCCTCTTGGAGTTAAGAGCAAAAACTTGGCCAAAGCCTCTACTAATAATGGAGAGCATGCAAGATCATAAACAACACATAAATAATAGATTGATAATCACCATAACATAGTATTCTCTATCCATCGGATCCCGACAAACACAACATATAGTATTACAGATAGATGATCTTAATCATGTTAGGCAGCTCACAAGATCCAACAATGAAGCACATAAGGAGAAGACGACCATCTAGCTACTACTATGGACCCATAGTCCAGGGGTGAACTACTCACTCATCACTCCGGGGGCGATCATGGCGATGAAGAGTCCTCCGGGAGATGATTCCCCTCTCCGGCAGGGTGCCGGAGGCGATCTCCTGAATCCCCCGAGATGGGATTCGCGGCGGCGGCGTCTCTGGTAGGTTTTCCGTATCGTGGCTCTCGGTACTGGGGGTTTCGCGACGGAGGCTTTAAGTAGGCGGAAGGGCAGGTCAAAGGGCGTCACGGGGGGCCCACACACTAGGGAGGCGCGACCAGGGCTTGGGCCGCGCCGCCTTGGTGTGTCCCCACCTCGTGGCCCCACTTCGTCTCCTCTTCGGTCTTCTGGAAGCTTCGTGCAAAAATAGGACCCTGGGCGTTGATTTCGTCCAATTCCGAGAATATTTCCTTACTAGGATTTACGAAACCAAAAACAGCGAGAAAACGACAATCGGCTCTTCGGCATCTTGTTAATAGGTTAGTTCCAGAAAATGCGTAAATATGACATATAATGTGTATAAAACATGTAGATATCATCAATAATGTAGCATGGAACATAAGAAATTATCGATACGTTGGAGACGTATCAGCATCCCCAAGCTTAGTTCTGCTTGTCCCGAGCAGGCAAACGATAACAAGGATAATTTACGGAGTGACATGCCATCATAATCTTGATCACACTATTGTAAACATATGTAATGAATGCAGCGATCAAAACAATGGTAATGACATGAGTAAACAAATGAATCATAAAGCAAAGACTTTTCATGAATAGTACTTCAAGACAAGCATCAATAAGTCTTGCATAAGAGTTAACTCATAAAGCAATAAATCAAAGTAAAGGTATTGAAGCAACACAAAGGAAGATTAAGTTTCAGCGGTTGCTTTCAACTTATAACATGTATATCTCATGGATAGTGTCAATGTAAAGTAATATAACAAGTGCAATATGCAAGTATGTAGGAATCAATGCACGGTTCACACAAGTGTTTGCTTCTTAAGGTGGAGAGAGATAGGTGAACTGACTCAACAATAAAAGTAAAAGAAAGGTCCTTCAAAGAGGAAAGCATCGATTGCTATATTTGTGCTAGAGCTTTTATTTTGAAAACATGAAACAATTTTGTCAACGGTAGTAATAAAGCATATGAGTTATGTAAATTATATCTTACAAGTTGCAAGCCTCATGCATAGTATACTAATAGTGCCCGCACCTTGTCCTACTTAGCTTGGACTACCGGATCATCGCAATACACATGTTTCAACCAAGTGTCACAAAGGGGTACCTCCATGCCGCTCTGTACAAAGGTCTAAGGAGAAAGCTCGCATTTTGGATTTCTCGCTTTTGATTATTCTCAACTTAGACATCCATACCGGGACAACATGGACAACAGATAATGGACTCCTCTTTGATGCATAAGCATGTAGCAACAATTATTATTCTCATATGAGATTGAGGATATATGTCCAAACTCAAACTTCCACCATGATTCATGGCTTTAGTTAGCAGCCCAATGTTCTTCTCTAACAATATGCATGCTCCAACCATTAAGGTGGTAGATCTCCCTTACTTCAGACAAGACGGACATGCATAGCAACTCACATGATATTCAACAAAGAATAGTTGATGGCGTCCCCAGAAGCATGGTTATCGCACAACAAGCAACTTAATAAGAGATAAAGTGCATAAGTACATATTCAATACCACAATAGTTTTTAAGGCTATTTTGTCCCATGAGCTATATATTGCAAAGGCGAATGATGGAATTTTAAAGGTAGCACTCAAGCAATTTACTTTGGAATGGCGGAGAAATACCATGTAGTAGGTAGGTATGGTGGACACAAATGGCATAGTGGTTGGCTCAAGAATTTTGGATGCATGAGAAGTAATCCCTCTCGATACAAGGTTTAGGCTAGCAAGGTTATTTGAAGCAAACTCAAGGATGAACCGGTGCAGCAAAACTCACATAAAAGACATATTGTAAACATTATAAGACTCTACACCGTCTTCCTTGTTGTTCAAAACTCAATACTAGAATTATCTAGACCTTAGAGAGACCAAATATGCAAATCAAATTTTAGCAAGCTCTATGTATTTCTTCATTAATGGGTGCAAAGTATATGATGCAAGAGCTTAAACATGAGCACAACAATTGTAAAGTATCACATTATCCAAGACATTTTAGAATTACTACATGTAGCATTTCCCAATTCCAACCATATAACAATTTAACGAAGAAGTTTCAACCTTTGCCTTGAATATTATGAGTAAAGCCTAAGGACAAATTTGTCCATATGCAACAGCGGAGCGTGTCTCTCTCCCACACAGTGAATGCTAGGATCCATTTTATTCAAACAAAAACAAAAAACAAACCGACGCTCCAAGTAAAGAACACAAGATGTGACTGAATAAAAATATAGTTTCAGGGGAGGAACCTGATGATGTTGTCGATGAAGAAGGGGATGCCTTGGGCATCCCCAAGCTTAGACGCTTGAGTCTTCTTAAAATATGCAGGGATGAACCACGGGGGCATCCCCAAGCTTAGAGCTTTCACTCCTCTTGATCATAGTATATCATACTCCTCTCTTGACCCTTGAAAACTTCCTTCACACCAAACTTCAAGCAAACTCATTAGAGGGTTAGTGCACAATTAAAAATTCACATATTCAGAGGTGACACAATCATTCTTAACACTTCTGGACATTGCACAAAGCTACTGGACATTAATGGATCAAAGAAATTCATCCAACTTAGCAAATACGGCAATGCGAAATAAAAGGAAGAATCTGTCAAAAACAGAACAGTCCGTAAAGACGAACCTGAAAGGTGCACTAGACTTGCTCAAATGAAAAAACTCAAAACTAATGAAAGTTGCGTACATATCTGAGGATCACGCTCGTAATTTTGCAGATTTTTTCGAATTTTTTACAGAGACTTATGACAGAATTCGTGACAGACAGCAATGCTGTTTCTGCGCAGCGATCCCAAATATAACATCAACTTTAACATAGAAACTTTACTTGGCACAAAAACATGATAAGAAGAGGTTGCTACAGTAGTAAACAACTTCCAAGACTCAAATATAAAACAAAGTACTGTAGTAAAAACATGGGTTGTCTCCCATAAGCGCTTTTCTTTAACGCCTTTCAGCTAGGCGTAGAAAGTGTAAATCAAGTATTTTCAAACGAAGAAGCATCAACATTATTACCTTGAGAGTTGGGAGTTTTCTCAACAATGCATTGTATCTGGTCTATATAAGTAACTCCTCTCTCATTGTTCCTAGGCTTACTATTCTCATCAAACAGATTTTCAGGAACAAAGCCAAGCATAATTATTTTCCAAGGCTTCATGCATCCCTAGTAGCTTACTAGATATTGGCGCTTTAATTTCCCTACCATCATTATCATTAATAGTATACTTAATTCTATCCATATCCATCTTTTCAAGTATTTGTTTAAAATCAGGAAAGAAACCTAGCCTCTTATGCTTGATAAAAACTTTTCTAGCTTCTTTAGCTATATCTTCAAATTCTCTAACAAGGACTTTTAAAAGAAAATTTCTCTTTTCTCCCATCTCTATATCCGTAAGTGTAAGAAACATATGTTGTATTATGGGATTGAGATTAACAAATCTAGTTTCCAACATGTGTATTAAACAGGCAGCAACACTTTCATAAGTAGGAGCAGTTTTTAATAATGGTATATCTTTAAAATCTTCATCCATACTAACATGGGTGAAAAATTCTTCTATATTATCTCTTCCAATGATACACCCACGCCCTACCGGTATCTTTTCCAAAGTAAACTTAGGATTAAGCATGATGAAATAAGAAAAAAGTAAACTAGGCAAATAAAGTAAAGACGAGTAACTAATTTTTTTGTGTTTTTGATATAGAGAGCAAGACAGTAAATAAAGTAAAACTAGCAACTAATTTTTGTGTGTTTTGTTTAGGTGCAGCAAACAAAGTAGTAACTAAAATAAAGCAAGACAAAAACAAAGTAAAGAGATTGGGAAGTGGAGACTCCCCTTGCAGCGTGTCTTGATCTCCCCGGCAACGGCGCCAGAAAACAGGCTTGATGCGCGTAGATGTACACGTCCGTTGGGAACCCCAAAAGGAAGGTATGATGCGCACAGTGGCAAGTTTTCCCTCAGAAAGAAACCAAGGTTTAATCGAACCAGGAGGAGACAAGAAGCACGTTGAAGGTTGATGGTGGCGAAATGTGATGCGGCGCAACACTAGGGATTCCGGCGCCAACGTGGAACCTGCACAACACAACCAAAGTACTTTGCCCCAACGAAACAATGAGGTTGTCAATCTCACCGGCTTGCTATAACAAAGGATTAACCATATTGTGTGGAAGATGATTGTTTGCGAAGAAAACAGTAAAACAAGTATTGCAGTAGATTGTATGCGATGTAAAGAATAGGACCGGGGTCCACAGTTCACTAGAGGTGTCTCTCCCATAAGATAAAAGCATGTTGGGGGAACAAATTACAGTCGGGCAATTGACAAATAGAAAAGGGCATAACAATGCATATACATGATATGATAAATATAGTGAGATTTAATCAGGGCATTACGACAAAGTACATAGACCGCCATCCAGCATGCATCTATGCCTAAAAAGTCCACCTTCCAGGTTATCATCCGAACCCCTTTCAGTATTAAGTTGCAAGCAACAGACAATTGCATTAAGTATGGTGCGTAATGTAATCAACAACTACATCCTTAGACATAGCATCAATGTTTTATCCCTAGTGGCAATAGCACATTCACAACCTTAGAACCTACTGTCACGATCCCAGATATCAATGGAGGCATGAACCCACTATCGAGCATAAATACTCCGTCTTGGAGTTAAGAGCAAAAACTTGGCCAGAGCCTCTACTAATAACGGAGAGCATGCAAGATCATAAACAACACATAAATAATAGATTGATAATCACCATAACATAGTATTCTCTATCCATCGGATCCCGACAAACACAACATATAGTATTACAGATAGATGATCTTGATCATGTTAGGCATCTCACAAGATCCAACAATGAAGCACATAAGGAGAAGACGACCATCTAGCTACTGCTATGGACCCATAGTCCGGGGGTGAACTACTCACTCATCACTCGGAGGCGATCATGGCGATGAAGAGTCCTCCGGGAGATGATTCCCCTCTCCCGGCGGGGTGCGGGAGCGATCTCTGAATCCCCGAGATGGGATTCGCGGCGGCGGCGTCTGCGGTAGGTTTTCCGTATCGTGGCTCTCGGTGCGGGGGTTTCGCGATGGAGGCTTTAAGTAGGCGGAAGGGCAGGTCAAGGGGCGTCACGGGGGCCCACACACTAGGGCGGCGCGGCCGGGGCTTGGGCCGCGCCGCCTGGTGTGTCCCCACCTCGTGGCCCCACTTCGTCTCCTCTTCGGTATTCCGGAAGCTTCGTGCAAAAATAGGACCACTGGGTGTTGATTTCGTCCAATTCCGAGAATATTTCCTTACTAGGATTTCGAAACCAAAAACAGCGAGAAAACGACAGCGGCTCTTCGGCATCTTGTTAATAGGTTAGTTCCGGAAAATGCGTAAATATGACATATAA